>NC_022012.1:13729876-13731015 GCF_000317375.1 Microtus ochrogaster | reverse complement strand
ACCCACCTCCATCCAGGTCTAGTATGGTGAGCATCCAAACTGCCTAGGCTCCCACAAAGCCAGTACGTGCAGTAGGATCAAAAACCCATTGCCAATGTTCTTGAGTTCTCAGTAGTCCTCATTGTCTGCTATGTTCAGAAGATGACTATTAACATATGTCTCTTAATTATACAGTACATTTTTAAATGAGCTACATAAACACAATACCGTTATCAAGAGTAGACGTATAAATATAAAAGCTTTTCTTCAAATTTGCATCAACAGAACAAGATTCATAACAATGCAAAACATTTATATCTATAGCATATCCCACTTTAAATGTAAGCAAACATTTATAAGCACTATTTGGCAATTTGGGCATTGTTAACTCCACACTGATTTCTGCTTTTTGTTGTGCAAAGTATTTTGGGGGATATTCATGGCCACCTTTCAGGGGGTTTTGGTCTATCAAACCACATTAGTGTGGAAGGATTCCACAGATTCTCATCTTGCATTGAAACAATAAGAGATCCTCTTTTCCAAAGCAACTTGTCCTTAGACACAAATTTTGACGTCAAGAAAACTTTAAAACAAATATGATGCTTTAAGTTAGCAGCCCATACAATAAAATGTGTCTCTGTACATAGCTGCTTCACAGTCAAAAAATTCAAAGAAAACAATAATATATATATATATATGTGTGTGTGTGTGTGTGTGTGTGTGTGTGTGTGTGTATGTATATATATAATCCTGACTCTCTGTGTATATTCCATCTTTATGGGGCTTATTTTCTTCACTCTATTATGTTTTCTACATGTTTAATATTTATTTTATTATCTTTATTTCTCTAATCTATGACTGTCTGTGCTCTCTCTTAAAGAGTTTGTTTTATTTATTTAAAGGATTACTTCTTTCTGTAATTCTCTGTACTCTTTTTCTTTTCTCTTCACAGCCTACACATGCATATGCAACACTGTGATCCATTTAGATATCTTCTCTATCTGAATTTGTCTTTATTGTGTATTTGTAATCATTTTCTGACAATGACTGCTTCTTAAAATTTTTTTTTATTGAGAAAAGGAAAAAAAAAAAAACAAGTTTCCTCCTCCTCCCAGCCTCCCATTTGCCTCCCCCTCCTCCCACCCTTCCCCCCCTCCTCC
>NC_022012.1:13718457-13727992 GCF_000317375.1 Microtus ochrogaster | reverse complement strand
ATAGAAGAGAAAGTGGGAAGTACCCTACAACAGATGGGCACAGGAGATCGCTTCCTATGTGTAACCCCAACAGCACAGACTTTAAGGGCAACATTGAATAAATGGGACCTACTAAAACTCAGAAGCTTCTGTAAAGCAAAGGACACTGTCACCAAGACAAAAAGGCAACCTACGGACTGGGAGAAGATCTTTGCTTCTTAAAATTTTAAGCAATTCTTTAAAGCCGAAGTGGTGGCATTGCCAGAGCAAATATGGCCTTGCTTGCTTGCTCTGCCCACTTAACATGGTAGAAGTCTGTTTACTACCTTTGAGACAACTAGGTGGGGCTGCCCTCTCCACCTCAACTCTATGATAACCAGTTGGGCAATGTTGCCACCAAATAACTGTCAGCAAGCTGCCCACAAACTCCATCTAAATGTTTGGCCTCCTGAAAGAGCAAGAGTTTGTACTAGCAGCACAACCCAGAAACCCACCCTGTCAAAATCTTGTGGCTTTTTTTTTATGCTACTGATAAATCAGGAAAACATCTCATAAGGAAGTCACAACATTAAGCTTTGCTAATTCTGTTTTGCTTTGTTTTGTTTGGCTATAATTCCTTCTAAAACTCTGTCAGTTTTTAAGTGGATTTTCATTTGCCACTTTAGTGTCAATCTGTAATAGGAGTCCACTTGTTTGTTCCCAGCTGCTGGGCCTTGAAATAATCACACAGTAACCATATTATTTGCAATACTTCTTGGCCAATAGTTTAAGCATATTTCTGGTTAACTCATATCTTAAATTAAGCCATCTCCCTTAATTTGTATATTGCCATGAGGTTGTGATTTACTGGGTAAAGTTCCATTGTCTGTCTCCAGCGGGGCTATATAGCTTCTGACTGGCTCTGCCTATTTTCTACCAGCATTCATTTTAGTTTTCCCTGCCTACCTCTATTTTGCCATGCCAGGTCAAAGCAGTTTCTTTATTAAACAATTGGAATCATAATATACAGAGGGGAATCCCACATCTAAATAAGTGTGTTTGGGGTACATGATGTGAAGTCCCAGAGAATCCAAAAAATATTATTTTGAATTTTTCCCAAGAACAGGATAGCATTTCTTCTGTATTGCTTTTTAATGAATTAAAGATTGCTTTGGAAGTGGTAAAATTGATTATCAATAAGTCATACTAAATGATAAATATGCAGCAAATGGACTCTGTTGTTTACTACAAATTATTCAACCGTTCTCATAATGTGTTAACTCTAGCTTCTGTTTTGTAGAATCATATGTAACATTTGGAGGTCATTGTCCTCATTTATTGCACAGTTGTTTATTCTCTTAGTCTTCAAGTTAGATAGGTATATAAATCAATAGTCATATATGTTTGTCATATTCATATTTAGGATAATCAGGTTTTTTAGATATACAGAGATTATATTTAGTATAGATAGTATAATCTTCAACCTCTTTGAAGAGCTGTAGAAAATGGCATTTAATCTAACCTAGAGTTTCGTACTAATGAGACACAATCACTCCTGGCAACACCGTTCTATTCCAGAGAGAACGTTGAACACCAAAGACACACTCCACTGGAAGCTTGTCTTCTTCTTGGCAGAACTGGCCTTTGGGCAAAGAAAAGCCCATTCCTTGACTACTGATAGAGATACAGAGTATCCATGAATGAATAAAAACAGAATTGTCTTATCTTGCCAAGACAAGGTAGAATAATTCTACAGAAAAAGTTTCTTGCCTTTGAAAATGGTATGTCAGTTATGTTAGGCCTTAGCCAAAGCTGGTTGCCTCAACGTTGCAAACAAGACTTTGGGTGATTGCCCAGGTAGTCAGTTGTCTCTGTTATTTGTTGCACATTTTGGATGCACATTTGAATGTTGTACATTCTCGTTTGTACTTCCTGGATGCATAAGTAATATTACTCCCCTTCTCAGATATTTGATGGAGTTGAAGATTAGCTAATAGTAGTTACCCTCTACATTATTTAGACTCCTTGAAATAAAATGCTTAGCAAAACTTTTGTTATATGTTTCTTGCTTAATATTGTTTGTTGTTTGTAATTTTATATTTGGTATCTGTTCCTGCTGTATATAGTTGTATTGGGTTTAGTGCGATCATGTTTAGAGAAACGGGGAGATAATGGGGGACTTCAACCAATTGCATGCTGTATAAGGTGTGTCCCCCCCCCCCCAGGGCCACAAATAGCCTATAAAACCATCAATGTGTGCTGGTTTTCTTTCTTTGTTTTGCTGTACTCCTGAATCACTGGAACCCTGACTTTGTAAGTTCCCCTTCTTCCCTTTATTAAAGCTGAATATTTTATATTAAAGCTAGTCTGGTTAATTCTAATTGTCGGTCATTTATGCCCCTTCAATCATAGGGATTGAAAATGACTTAATTTCAGTTATTTCATTGTAATAATAAAATAATTTCATAATTATGTAGCAATGAAAGGAATTTGCACTTTAAGATATATTAACTTTCTATTATAAAAATTCTCTTAATAAAGTATTGTGAGTTTATTAAAAGTGTATTTTAAAAGGCATGAAAATGAAAAGATAATGATATTTTTTTAACAAGGAAAAATACTTATGTCTGTAGTTCTCACCATGGAGATGTTAGTGACCTTTATTAATATATATTTCTTCAAAATTTAAGATATATAGATCATTCAAGATGGTCTAGAAAGGATTGTCTCTTGTTGACAAGTTTGACAACCTGACTCCTACCCCAAAACTCATGGGGCAAAAGGGAGCCCTTATTCCTATAAGCTCCTCTACATGTATGTCAACATTCAAGAACTTCCCTACCAAAATATAGAAAATATTTAAATGAAAAATATAAGCATATAACAAAACCAACTGCATGAAATTTTAAGTATTATCTACTGGTTTATCTCTTAAATGAGATTGAAGAATATGTTTGGGTTTAGAGTATAACTTTTATCTCTAACATGCTTCTGAGTGATGTTGAATCTTGGCCTTTAAATATTTTATTCTACTCTGTTTTCGTTAGGTTTATCATCAACATGAAACCTGGAAACGAAACAAGCATCTCCTACTTTTTTCTATTGAAACTGACAAATGATGCTACAATGGAGCCCCTCATCTTTGGCCTGTTTCTCTTTACATATCTGGTCACAATTCTGGGAAATCTGCTCATCATTTTTGCGGTCAGCTCTGAAGCCCATCTGCAAACACCCATGTACCTCTTTCTCTCCAAACTTTCATTTACTGACATCTGCCTTAGTACAACAACAGTCCCCAATATGCTGAAAAACATCCACACACAGGATCAGAGCATCAGTTACATGGGCTGTCTTACTCAGGCCTGCTTTGTTTTGAATTTTGCTGTATTAGAAAGCTGTGTCCTTGCTGCAATGGCTTATGACCGCTATGCAGCTATTTGTCACCCACTGAACTACACAGTAATTATGAATCCAAAATTCTGTGGTGTGCTAATTCTCTTGTCACTGACCATTAGCATAGTGAACAGTTTATTACAATGTCTGATGATACTGCGGGTCTCATTTTGCACAAACCTTCAACTTCCTCTGTTCTTCTGTGAACTGGCTCAGGTCATTAAGCTAGCCTGTTCTGATACTCTCATCAACTATATTCTGATATATCTTGCAACATTTATATTTGGTGGCATTCCAATCTCTGGAATAGTTTTCTCTTATACTCGAATTGTCTCTTCTATTTTGAGAATATCTTCAATGAAAGGAAGGTATAAAGCCTTTTCCACTTGTGGGTCTCACTTTGTAGTGGTATCAATATTCTACAGTGCAGGAGTGGGAGTTTATGTCACTTCTGCAATTACTGTTTCACCTCAGATCACTACAGTTTCATATATGATGTATACTGTCTTCCCTCAAATGTTGAACCCCTTTATTTATAGCCTAAGGAATAGGGATATGAAGAAAGCCTTAAGGAAACTTATCACAAAGGTACCTTGCCTTCCATGATGTATTACTTGATTTTGACTTGAGTCTTTCATGGGTCCTACCAAGAAAAAACTGTTTAAATGCCCACAATATCTTGATATCTTGTGTGTTGCTGTGATCTATACACCACTCTGACAAAAAATAATCTATCCATATGTTGTCCTTGATTTATTATTTTTTTATTTATTGATGTTGATAAAATTTTGACAAGTGATATTCACATTATACATTGGATCTATTTTCTCATACCAAATACCAAAACATGCAAACAAATTCACATTTTCATAATTTTATCCTATATAAAATCCTAGGTAAGATAAGTAAATCAATTTATAAATAGGGCATATTTATATATTAAATAACAATTGAAGATGAGTCTACATTTGAGAGGGAAGATGGGAGACACTAGAGATATTGGAGGTGAAAAATTAAGGTATTATGATTTAGTTATATTTAAAAACAACGTTACTAGAAGTTTTAATAAGGCAATAGAGTTGACCTTTTAGTACCTGCAAATATAGTCTTTTTCATGCTCAGACCTGTTATAGCCACATGTTAACTACAAAATTTATATATCTCAAGTATCATTATCTTACTGTAAAATATAATGTTAAACATCATTTAACAATTTGTACATTACCCAGACATTGTCTCCTATAGTTTCTGATATTTTTCAACCCTAAAAAAGTATTTATCTTGAAGAAATTTGAGTAGTCCATGGAACATTACACATGCGTTACTTCTCTTGATATTCTAAACCTTATTTTTTACAGCTATCACATGTATGTGTATGTATATGTATATGTTTCTACGCACATGAGTGTAGGTGCCTAGCTAGAAAATATCTTCTGTCTTTCTGGTCCTGGTTATTGCCTGTTGTATGTGGCTTTACATTGACTTTTATTAGGGAGTCATCACTGTAGCCTTGATGATTATTTTAATTATATATTGCTATTCTTCCCAGCCTTCTAGGTGTCTTAAAAAGAAAGTTTGCTTTTCATAGCTTTTGTACTTGCTGCAACTTTCAAATTATGTTATACTTGTTTTTTTATTACTTTAAAAATACAAATCTAAATTCCTACTTTCTCCCACTTCCCTCCCACTCCCTCTACACACCTTCCCCACCTCCCCCCTCCAATCTTAAAAGAGGGCAAGGCACCCTGCCCTGTGGAAAGTCCAAGGCCCTCCCTACTACATCCAAGTTAAGCAAGGTATATATCCAAAGAGAATAGGATATCAAAAAGCCAGTACCAGCAGTAGAGACAAATCCTAGTGCCATTGTCATCGGCCCCTCAGTCTGCCCCAACTCTCAACCACATTCAGAGGGACTAGTTTGATCTCATGCTCATTCATTCCCAGTCAAGTTAGAATTGTTGAGCTCCCATTGGCTCAGGCACATTGTGTCAGTGGGTGTCCCCTCATGGTCTAGACTTCCTTGTTCATATTCTTCTTCCTTCTGCTCTTCAACTGAACCTTGGGAGCTCAATCCAGTGCTCCAATGTGAGTCTGTTTCTGTTTCCATCTGTTGTTAGACAAAGGTTCTATGATGATATTTAAGATAATCATCAGTCTGACTACAGGGCAAGGCCAGTTCAGGGATCCTCTTTATTGCTTAGTGTCTGCTTATGGAATCCCAGGAATTTTTTAGAGCCTGATTTCTGGCTAATTTCAAAATGGCTTCCTAAATCAAGATACCTCTTTCCCTACTCTCATTTCTGTCCACATCCTTCTCAACTAACCCATTTCCTCAAGTTCTCCTCACTCTTGCTCTTCTTTATTCCTCTTCCCTTTTTACCTTCCCTTCTCCCAACACACATATGCTCCCAAATTTGTCAGTTGATTAGTATGTTTTTACTTTCCAGGTTCACCTTATTTCTTAGCTTCTCTAGGATCATGAACTATAGGCTCAATATCCTTAGTTTATAGCTAGTATCCACTTATGAGTGAATACATGCCATATTAATCTTTCTGGGTCTGGGTTACCTCACTCAAAATAGTGTTTTCTAATTACATCCATTTGCATGCAAAATTCAAGCTGCCGTTGTTTTTTTTACAACTGAGTAGTATGCTAATGTATAAACGAGCCACATTTTGTTCAGCCATTCTTCGGTTGAAGGGCATCTAGGTTGTTTCCATGTTCTGGCCATTAAAAGTAGTGCTGCTATGAACATAGTTTAATAAATATGATTGAGCATCTTTAGGTATATGCCCAAGAGTGATATTCTTAATGTATGAAGGAAGTGATAATAATAAGTAAAGATGTCAAGAATAACTGAATGAGGAATATTCTCTCAGGAATTCATTATATCCCCAGTTGATGAAGTCACATCTATGCTTTCTTCCTTAGTGGCAGGCCCTCAAGGGATTTTAATGATAGTGTCATAGTTACTTTAATGAGAAACTTTGGATATTCAACCTTTGGGGAGATAGAAAGAGTAAGAACAAGTCTGAGAATATTTCATTCAATAGATCTACCTACTTCAGGAAGAAAAGCCTATGCCTACTACTAGAGAAAATATTGCCTGAGAAGCTAATGTTCACCTGTTTTATTTGTATTTCATATGCAGGAAGATTTTTATCTTCCTGAGAAAGGTAATTCCTTGATAGCCATTTCTTATCACTTTAGGTATAGTTATTAATTTGATAAGGTGTGATTTATATATCTAACTCATTCATGGATCAATTCTTGTTATTTATCATATATTTCTTTATAGATATTCCTGCAAGTAATATAAAGTTTCATATCATTTTAAGTTTATATTTTCCTACATGATCAATGTTCCATGAGGCATTTTAGCATTTTGTCCTTTCTTTGATTTCCTTAATGCTCATGCTATATGTGTTTTCTGTTCTTTTTCCAATTTCTATTACATAATTCTTTATGATGAAATTTTAGAGCCTTTGAAAGGTTCATAGCTTGGAAATTCAAAATAAATGGCATAAATATTATATATTGATTTTTGTGATGGGTGTTTTTGTTCTGCTTACTTCAAGAAACAAAACATTTTCTTGGTGTTAACCAGACACACTGAAATATAATCAAATATTTGCTTTTATCCAGTGTGAGTGGTGTGATAGAAATGATGGCTAGAATGGTTACTATGAGCAAGCAATTCAAACACATACAACCATCTATTTTCTAGTGAGCAAACACAGTACTCAGAACCTCACTCCTTGAAAAATTATGTTCTTATTTGGATCATACTGGGTCCCTGAATCTCATCTTACAATTAGTAAATAATGGCTTAGCCCACTGAAACTCTACAAACACATAAGTAGAACTCTGCATATCTTAAATATGTCACATAGGAAAATTCTCTGCCAGAGTTTTATATACTAATCACCAATATATTGTGGTTATATTCACACATGACTAAGTGTTCTCTTGTATAACCAGGATGGTAGTGAAAAACATGAAGCCTCAAATACACATAATCTTTCCACATCTGAGTTGAATCCTATATTTGATTACTATTTCTTAAAAATATCACATAATTTTAGACCAAAATTTTTTATTTTATACACTGTAAAATATTGCTGATTGAAATGCTAAATTTTCATTTAATTCATTTCAGCACTTTGAAAAAATATATGAATGAATTTATGTTAAAAATATGTTCTACTGACAGAAAATGTTGCCAAGATAAGAAAGAAAGACAAGATATTATGTCTGCTTCTGGGAAGTTAAGCTAGAACAATCACTATGAAAATCATTGATGCAGTATTTTTAAAGAAAATCTGAAAATTTAACTTACACAATCCAGGGCATATTTAGCTAAGGCCTCTATATTGTAACTACAGAGTATTTTGTATTCATGTTCATTGCTGATGTACTCACAACAGAAAAGAATAGCTAAATGGACAATGAAATTATGATTGGTATAAACAATTAAATTTATACCCTGTAAGGACAAAGGAAATTATGAAATTTATGACTAAATGGGAGGATAGGGTAAAGTAAAGTAACAAAATGTGAAAAGATAAAATATGCTATATTTTGTATGCTATTACTAGTTTTAGTTTCTCCTTCTCACTTCCTCCCTCTCTTCTTCCCTCCCTCCCTCTCTGTCTTTCTCTGTCTGCCCCCCCCGTGTGTGTGTGTATGTGTGTGTGTGTGTGTATTTGTGTGTGTGTGCACATGTGTAGTTTTACTGTGAAGACATAGCTTAAAGGCAGAAAAAAGACAGGAAAATAAAAGGTTATGGTGAAGTAAGGAGTATAATATAACAGGAAGACGTGAAAATAGAAAATGGACTATAGAGTTGGAAAGAAATACAGGGATGCATGATGGCACAGAATTATTTATGAAAATGTGGTGTTGAATATATTAATATGGGAATTTAAAGGAAGAATTTTAGTTGTGGAGACCTACGTGTCATCATACCCATCACACTTTTTTAAACTCCTCTTCCACGACTTCCTGTCTAGCCTGTTACATTCTAGGGATAGTAGGATTTCTCACATAAGCCTTCCATGACCTTCCCTTTCAACTGTGCATCTATAGGTATCAATATCACAGATAAATTAGCCTCCTTGCTTTTACAGTCAGCTATAACATGGATCATGGACGTCCATGTGATTTCTGGCTGGCTACAACACAGACCACAAACCTGGGCCCATGGTGCAGTATGACCAGAAACCCAAAGAAATCCTTCAGAAGCATCCAGGTGATGGACATCAACATGGGTTAGGGTGACAGTATAGGTCACACACATCAATATGGTCCTTGGATGTCTCTAAGGGTTATGGGGAAGGTAGTACTATGTTCTATTTAAGGGTAAGACCACTGAGAGTTTGACTATTACTTGAGAGAGTATATAGATAACAAAAATTAGGTTTATATTTTTCTTTTTTTAAATCTCATTCTTATTTTTACTTTTTTTTAGGAGGGTAACAAGGGTTGATGGGCAGCCATGGAGGGACTGAGAAATAAATGTAGTAGGAGACTACTTGCTTGTTCCCAGCTTCTCAGCCCCAAATAATCACAGAGAAACCATATTATTTGTAATACTGTTTCGCCAATAGCTTAAGCATATTTCTGTCTAATTCATATCTTAAATTAACCCATCTCAATTAATCTGCATATTGCCATGAGACTGTGTCTTATAGGTAAAGTTTTGATATCTGTCTCTGGTGGGGCAACATTGCTTCTTACTGACTCTGCCTTCTCTCTCTCAACATTAAGTTTAGTTCCCCCCCCCACCTCTATTTTGCCATGCCAGGCCAAAGCACTTTCTTTATTAACCAATGGTATTCACAGCATACAGAGGTAAATCCCACATCACCTCCCATTTTCTGTTTAAATAAAAAGGAAGGGTTTAACTTTAACACAGACAAATTACATATAACAAAACAGGTATCAAGCAAGAATTATATTTACAACCTTTATGTCTACTTTATATTATATCACAACTAAGGAAAATTGTAATTATAAATATTGATTCTTCAACTCTATCAAAGACCCCAGAAGGATATAATATTACCTAAGTAATCAGGGAGTGCATTGTAAGCAACTTCCAAAACTCTAATATTTTTTTTTTTGGATTTTTTCGAGACAGGGTTTCTCTGTGGCTTTGGAGCCTGTCCTGGAACTAGCTCT
>NC_022012.1:13699727-13718357 GCF_000317375.1 Microtus ochrogaster | reverse complement strand
AGTGCTGGGATTAAAGGCGTGCGCCACCACCACTGGGGCAAAAACTCTAATATTAACAGAGACATCTTGCTGCCTAAACAGCCACACAAAGTTCTTCTGTATTATTGGGGCATTTACCTTCAGCCTATAGGCCCACAGTTTCCAGCAGATTTTTCTATGAAGCATGAAATTTCAAAGACAGTTCAACCTATATTGGCAGTATGTCAGTTAATTTCTTCTGTGTTTTGAAAACTGTCCTGGAGACTCTTTCATGAAGCAGGAACCCCAAAGGACCATTTCACCTTTAGGCAAGTTCAGCAGTAATTTTTCTGTGGGACTTGCTTGTTTAAGTCATATAGTATAGCAGAAAGCAGTTGAAGTAAGAGCAGATTCTTGCCCAAATGGCTAGCAAACTCCATAAGAATTCTCTTTGATGTCCATCATCCACTTAAAGTAATTGGTACTACATGAACAGATGTGTCTCATGTAATAAACAGTTCTAAGTTATTAAAGTATTTTAAATGCCATTTTCTGTAGTTGTTGAGATGTTTGAAGAATAGCTATTCATCTGAACTATACCTCTGTACATCTAGAAAATATAACAAGACTACAAGCTTAACTATTAAAGATGACTGTTTATTAACCTATGTTTCTTAATTATGCAGTACATTTTAAATGAGCTGCATAAACACAATACCTTAATCAAGTGCAGAAACACACGTATAAAAAAACGACTTCAAATTGGCCTCAACAGAACAAGATTCATATCAATGCAAAATAATTATATCTATAGCATATCCTACTTTAAATGTAAGCAAACATTTATAAGCAATACTTGGGAATTTGGGTATAGTTTACTCCAAACTGTTTCTTGCTTTTTGTTGGGTGAAGTATTTTGGGAGTTATTCATGGCAGCCTTTCAGGGGGTTTTGCTCCATTAAACCACATTAGTCTGGAAGGATTCCACAGGTTCTCATCTTCTGTGAAAACAAAAGAATATCCTTTTTTTCAAAGCAACTTGTCCTTAGACAAAAATTTTGAAGTCAAGAAAGTTTTAAAACATATATGTTGGTTTAGATTAGCAGCCCATACAATGAAATGTCTCTCTGTACAAAGCTGCTTCACAGTCAAAAAAATTCAAAGAAAACACAATAATGTATATATATATAATCCAGACTCTCTGTGCATATTTCATCTTTATGTGGCTTATTTTTCTAACTCTATTATGTTTTCTACATGTTTAATATTTATTTTATTATGGTTGTTCTATTTATTTAAGTGATTTACTTCTTTTTCTAACTCTCTCTCTCTTCCAAGCCTACATACATATATCCAACACTGGGACCCATTTAGAGGTCTTTTCTATCTCAATTTGTCTTTATTGTGTATTTGTAATCATTATCTTACCAGGACTGCTTCTTAAAATCCTAAATGCTTCTTAAAAACCTTAGCAGTGGCATTGCAAGAGCAAATATGGCTTGCCTGCTTGCTTTGCCCAGTCCAAGATGACAGAAATTTGTTTCCTACCTCTGAGACTGCTGGGTGGGAGCCCATCATCTCCAGTTCAACTCTGATATCCAGTTGGCCCATGCTGCCACCAAATAACCTTGCAGCAACTTGCCCACAAACTCCATTTAGATGATTGGCCTCCTGAAAGAGCAAGAGTTTGTACTAGCAGCACAACCCAGAAACCCACCCTGTCAAAATCTTGTGGCTTTTTTTTATGCTACTGATAAATCAGGAAAATATTTCATAAAGAAGTCACAACTTGAAGCTGTGCTAACTCCGTTTTTTTTCCCCTAGAATTCTTTCCAAAACTCTGTCAGGTTTTAAGTGGATTTTCATTTGCCTTGTTGGTGTCAATCTGTAATAGAAGGCCACTTGTTTGTTCCCAGCTGCTGGGCTCTGAAATAATCACACAGTAACCATATTATTTGCAATACTTCTTATCCAATAGCTTAAGCATATTTCTGCTTAACTCATATCTTAAATTAATCCATTTCCATCAATCTGTGTATTGCCAGGAGGCTATGACTTACCGGGTTAAGTTCCATCATCAATCTCCAGAAGGGGTATATATGGCTTCTGACTGACTCTGCCTATTTTCTACCAGCATTCAGTTTAGTTTACCCTGCCTACTTCTGTTTTGCTATCCTAGGCAAAAGCAGTTTCTTTATTAACCAATGCAATTTATAGCATACAGAAGGGAATACCACATCTAAATAAGTGTGTTTGAGGTGTATAATGTGAAGTACCAGAGAATCCATAAAAATGTTATTTTGAATTTTTCCTAAGACCAGGATAATATTCTTCTGTTTTGCTTCTTTAATTAATTAAAGATTGTTCTGTAAGTGGTAAAAATGATTATCAATAAGTCAGAATGAAATGATAAATAATACAGCAAATGGATTCTGTAGTTTATTACAAATTATTCAACTGTTCTCACAATGTGTTAACTCTAGCTTCTGCTTTATAGATTCATTGGGATTGAAAATGACTTAATTTCAATTATTTCATTGTAATAATAAAATAATTTCATAATTATGTAGCAATGAAAGGAATTTGCACTTTAAGATATATTAACTTTCTATTATAAAAATTCTCTTAATAAAGTATTGTGAGTTTATTAAAAGTGTATTTTAAAAGGCATGAAAATGAAAAGATAATGATATTTTTTTAACAAGGAAAAATACTTATGTCTGTAGTTCTCACCATGGAGATGTTAGTGACCTTTATTAATATATATTTCTTCAAAATTTAAGATATATAGATCATTCAAGATGGTCTAGAAAGGATTGTCTCTTGTTGACAAGTTTGACAACCTGACTCCTACCCCAAAACTCATGGGGCAAAGGGAAAGCCCTTATTCCTATAAGTTCTATTCTGTCCATTATCTGTGTGTCAACATGAAGAACTTCCCTACCAAAATATAGAAAATATTTAAATGAAAAATATAAGCATATAACAAAACCAACTGCATGAAATTTTAAGTATTATCTACTGGTTTATCTCTTAAATGAGATTGAAGAATATGTTTGGGTTTAGAGTATAACTTTTATCTCTAACATGCTTCTGAGTGATGTTGAATCTTGGCCTTTAAATATTTTATTCTACTCTGTTTTCGTTAGGTTTATCATCAACATGAAACCTGGAAACGAAACAAGCATCTCCTACTTTTTTCTATTGAAACTGACAAATGATGCTACAATGGAGCCCCTCATCTTTGGCCTGTTTCTCTTTACATATCTGGTCACAATTCTGGGAAATCTGCTCATCATTTTTGCGGTCAGCTCTGAAGCCCATCTGCAAACACCCATGTACCTCTTTCTCTCCAAACTTTCATTTACTGACATCTGCCTTAGTACAACAACAGTCCCCAATATGCTGAAAAACATCCACACACAGGATCAGAGCATCAGTTACATGGGCTGTCTTACTCAGGCCTGCTTTGTTTTGAATTTTGCTGTATTAGAAAGCTGTGTCCTTGCTGCAATGGCTTATGACCGCTATGCAGCTATTTGTCACCCACTGAACTACACAGTAATTATGAATCCAAAATTCTGTGGTGTGCTAATTCTCTTGTCACTGACCATTAGCATAGTGAACAGTTTATTACAATGTCTGATGATACTGCGGGTCTCATTTTGCACAAACCTTCAACTTCCTCTGTTCTTCTGTGAACTGGCTCAGGTCATTAAGCTAGCCTGTTCTGATACTCTCATCAACTATATTCTGATATATCTTGCAACATTTATATTTGGTGGCATTCCAATCTCTGGAATAATTTTCTCTTATACTCGAATTGTCTCTTCTATTTTGAGAATATCTTCAATGAAAGGAAGGTATAAAGCCTTTTCCACTTGTGGGTCTCACTTTGTAGTTGTGTCATTATTCTATGGGGCAGCAGTGGGAGTTTATGTCACTTCTGCAATTACTGTTTCACCTCAGATCACTACAGTTTCATATATGATGTATACTGTCCTCCCTCAAATGTTGAACCCCTTTATTTATAGCCTAAGGAATAGGGATATGAAGAAAGCCTTAAGGAAACTTATCACAAAGGTACCTTGCCTTCCATGATGTATTACTTGATTTTGACTTGAGTCTTTCATGGGTCCTACCAAGAAAAAACTGTTTAAATGCCCACAATATCTTGATATCTTGTGTGTTGCTGTGATCTATACACCACTCTGACAAAAAATAATCTATCCATATGTTGTCCTTGATTTATTATTTTTTTATTTATTGATGTTGATAAAATTTTGACAAGTGATATTCACATTATACATTGGATCTATTTTCTCATACCAAATACCAAAACATGCAAACAAATTCACATTTTCATAATTTTATCCTATATAAAATCAGATCTAGGTATGAAAATAAATTTATAAATAGGGTATATTATATATTAAATAGCAATTGAAAGTGAGTCAAAATTTTGAGAGGGAAGATGGGACACAATAGAGGTATTGAAGGTAGAAAAATTAAGATGTTAAAATGATTTAATTATATTTAAAAAACAATGTTACTAGAAGTTTTAATAAGACAATAGAGTTGATTTTTATTACCTGCAAATATACACTTTATTAATGTTCAAAACGTTTATAGCCACATGTTAACTATATGTGATCTCAAATATCATTATTTTACTATGAAATAGAATGTTAAACATCATTTACCATTTTGTACAATACCCGTACACTGTCTCTTATAGTTTCTGTGTTTTTCAAGCCTAAACAGATTTGCTTTGATGACATTTGAGTAGTACTTTGAACATTTTCATGCTTTACTTCTGTGGATATTCTAAACCTTATTTTTTTTACTGGTATTACATGTATGTGTATGTGTATGTATATGTTTTTATGAACTTGAGTGTAAGTGCCTGGCTAGAAAAGATTTTCTGTCTTCCTGGTGGTGGTTATTGCCTGTTGTAAGTGGCATTACATTGACTTTTATTAGGGAGTCATCACTGTAACCTTGATGATTATTTTAATTATATATTGCTCCTCTTCCCAACTGTCTAGATGTCTTGCAAAGAGAGTTTGCTTTTCATAGCTTTTTTACTTGCTGCAACTTTCAAATTATATTAAACTTACTTTTTATTATCTTATTTTATTACTTAAAAAATACCAATCCAAATTCCTACTTTCTCCCCTCTTCCTACTTCCCTCCCACTCCTTCCACACACCATCCCCTTTCCCTCTCTAATATTAATAGAGGGCAAGGTTCTCTGCCCTGTGGAAAGTCCACGGCCCTCCCCACTACATCCAGGTTGAGCAAGGTATGCATCCAAACAGGATAGGATATCAAAAAGCCAGTATTTGCAGTAGACACAAATCCAAGTTCCATTGTTTTTGGGTCCTCAGTCTGCCCCAACTGTCAACCACCTTCAGAGGGACTAGTTTGATCCCATGCTCATTTATTACCAGTCTAGTTAGAGTAGGTGAGCTTCCATTAGCTCAGGCACATTGTCTCAGTGAGTAAATCCTCATGGTCTCGACTTCCTTGTTCATATTCTCCTTCCTTCTGCTCTTCAGTCCAGTGTTCCATTATGAGTCTCTGTCATTGTATCCATCTTTTGTTATACAAAGTTTCTATGATGATATTTAAGATAATCATCAGTCTGAATACAGGGCAAAGCCAGTTCAGGCATGCTTTTTATTGCAAAGGGTTGGCTTGTTGATTCCTGGGAAGTATTCTAGAGCCAGCTTTCTGGCTTACCCCCAAATGGCTCCCTCAATCAAGATATCTCTTTCCTTGCTCTCATATATGTCCTTCCTCCGTCTCACCAATTTAATTCCCTCAAGCTTTCCCCAACACTCCCTTTCTCCCCTCTTCTTCCCATTCTCCCCTTCCTTCTATCCCCACCCCATGATCCCAAATTTTGTCAGGCTATCTTGTGTGCTTCTATTTTTCCAGATGGATCTGTATATGTTTTTCTTTAGTTGTACATTATTACTTAGGTTCTGTAGGATCATGAACTATAGGCTCAATGTCCTTTGTTTATGGCTAGATTCCACATATGACTGAGTACATGCCATATCCATATTTTTGGGTCTGGGTTATCTCACTCAGGATAGTGTTTTCTACTTCCATCAATTTTCATGAAAAATTCAAGATGTCATTGTTCTTTTTTACCACTGAGTAGTAATCTAATGTGTAGATGTGCCACATTTCTTTCATCCATTCTTCCATTGAAGGGCATCTAGGTTGTTTCCAGGTTCTGACTATTACAAATAATGCTGCTATGAACATAGGTAAACAAATGCTTTTGAAGTATGTTTGAGCATCTTTTTGGTATATTACCAAGAGTGGTATTACTATGGATACTTGAATACTATGGTATGATGGCTCCCAATTTTCTGAGAGAACATCACAGTGATTTTCAAATTGATTGCACAAGTTTGCATTCCCACCAGCATTGAATGAGTGTTTTCCCTACTCTACATCATCTCCAGAATAAGCTATCGGTGTTTTTGATGTTGATGAAAGGTGTAAGATGGTATCTCAAAGTTGTTTTGATTTGCATTTTTTGATTGCTAAGGAAGTTGATTGAACGTGTCCATAAGTACTTTTTAAACATTTTAAATTCTTTTGTTGAGTATTCACTGTTCAGTTCAGTACCCCATTTTTAATTGTGTTATTTAGAATTTTAATGTCTAATTTCTTGAGTTCTTTATTTATTTTGGAGATGAGGCCTTTGCCTGATGTGGGGTTAGTGAAGATCTCCCATTCATTAGGTTGCCATTTTGTCTCATGAACTCTGTTCTTTCCTTTACAGAATCTTCTCAGATTCAGGAAGTCCCATTTATTCATTGTTGCTCTTATTGTCTGTGATACTGGGGTTATATTTAGGAAGTGGTCTCCTGAGTCCCTGCATTGAAGGCTACTTCCCACTTTTTCCTCTATCAGGTCTAGTGTGGTCGTATTTATATTGAGGTCTTTAATCCATTTAGACCTGAGTTTTGTGGTTGGTGATATAAATGGATCTATTTTCATTCTTCTACAGGATAACATCCAGTTATTCCAGCACCATTAGTTGAAGATGCTTTCTTTTTTCCATTGTATAATTTTAGCTTCTTTGTCAAATATCAAGTGTTCATATGTATATGGATTAATATATGTTGTCTCAATTCAATTCCATTGGTCAACATCTCTGTATTTATGCCAATACCATGTTGGTTTCATTACCTTACCTCTGTAATAGAGCTTGATGTCAGGCATGGTCATGTCTCTGGAATTTCCTTTATTATATAGGATTGTTTTGGCTCTCCTGGGTTTGTTGTTATTCCATATAAAGTTGATTATTGTTCTCTCAATGAACAATAAATTCTCTCAAGAATTATTGCTTTCTCTGTGAAGAATTGTAGTGGGATTTTGATGCAGATTGCACTGAATCTATAGATTGCCTTTGTTAGAATTGCCATTTTTACTATGTTAATTCTTCCTATCCATGAGCATGGGAGATCTTCCCATTTTGGGGAATCTTCTTCAATTTCTTTCTTCAAAGATGTAAAGTTCTTGCCAAATAGGTCTTTCACTTTCTTGGTTAGTGTTACCCAAAGATACTTTATGCTATTTGTGGCTATTGTGAAAGGCGATGTTTAGCTGATTTCCATCTCAACTTCATTATGTATATAGGAGGGCTTTGTGTATAGGAGGGCTACTGATATTTGTGAGTTGACCCTGCCAAATCACTGAAGGTATTTATCAGTTGTAGGAGTTCTCTGGTAGAGATTTTGCAGTCACTTATGTACACTATCATATCATCCACAAATAACGAAAGTTTGACTTCTTTCTAATTTGAGTTCCCTTCATCTCCTCATGTTGTTTTATTACTATTGTTAGAACCTCAAGCACTGTGTTGAAGAGATATGGAGAGAGTGGACTGCCTTGTCTTGATCTTGATTTTAGTGGAACCGCTTCAGGTTTCTCTCCATTTAATTTGATGTTAGCTGTTAGTTTGCTGCATATTGTGTTTATTATATGTAGATATGATCCTTTTATCTCTAATCTCTCCAATATCTTTATCAAAAAGGGCTGTTGAATTTTGTCAAATGCTTTTTTGGCATCTTATAAAATTATCATTTTTTTAGTTTATTTACACAATTGATTACATTGATAGATTTTTATATTTTGAACCAGACCTGCATCTCTAGGATGAAGCCTACTTGATCATAATGGATGAAATTTTAGTGTGTTATGGGATTGTGTTTGCCAATATTTTATTGAGAATTTTTGCGTTGATGTTCATGAGTGAGACTGGTCTGTAATTCTCTTTCTTGGTAGAGTCTTTTTGCAGTTTTGCTATCACAGTTACTGTAGGTTCATAAAAAGAGTTTGGCCATGACCCTTCTGTTTCTATTATGTAGAACACATTGAGGAGTCTAGATATTAGTTTTTCTTGAAAGTTATGGTAGAATTCTGCACCAAAACCATCTGGCACTGGGCTCTTTTTGGTTGGGATGTTTTTTATGACACCTTCTATTTCCTCATAACTTATAGGTCTGTTTAAATTGCTCACCTGGGCTTGACTTTATGTTGGTATACGGTATCTTTCTAAAGTATTCATTTCTTTTACATTTTCCAATTTTGGACCACAGGCTTCTTTAGTAAGACCTAATGATTTTCTGAATTTCCGCAGTGTCTATTGTTATGTCTCCTTTTTTCATTTCTGATTTTGTTTATTAGGTGTTCTCTCTCTGTCTTTTGATTAGTTTGGATAAGGCTTTTCAATCTTGTTGATTTTCTCAAAGAAACAGCTATTTTTTTTTTCATTGATTCTTTGGATTGTTTTCTGTATTTCTATTTTGTTGGTTTCAGCCCTCAGTTTGATTATTTCCAGTCTTTTACTCCTCCTGGGTGAGTCTGATTCTTTTATTCTAGAGCTTTCAGGTGTGCTGTTTAGTCACTAATATGAGCTTTCTTTGTTTTCTTTACATGGGCACTCAGTGCAATGATCTTTTCTCTTAGCACTGTTTTCATAGTATCCCGTAGGTTTGGATATGTTGTGCATTCATTTTCATTGAATTCAAGGAAGACTTAAGTTTCTTTATTTCTTCCTTCACCCAGGTCTAGTTCAGTAGATTACTGTTCAGTTTCCCTGAGTTTGTAGGCTTTGGGAGTAGTATTGTTGTTAAATTCTAACTGGATTCTTGTATTACCATGTTGCTTTTTAGGATCTTGAAGGAATTTTTGCATTGTTGCCTACCCATTTCTTCCTTCAAATGAGGCCAACAGTGTCTTGGTGTCTTGTTTCAATCTTTGCTGTGGCTGAGTACTTGGGAGTTTTTCCTGGTCTGCCCTTTATTAGGTCTCCTTAGCACTGGAGCAGGCTGTGTTGCAGGATTCCAGGGACCTCACAGATGAAAAGGCAGGCTTGGGGACAGGGTGGGTCGAGGGAAAGCCCAGGAACAAGAACATTTCCCACTGGCTGGCCAGAAAAGCCAGGGAGTTTGGGAGGGACCCCTGGTTTCTGTCCCACTAGGAAGGTCCCAGAGATTGGTGTTTCCAGCTGTCAAGCTGTGTGGCCACTGACTCACCTCTCCTGCCCCCTCAGCACTGGAGCAGGCTGTGTTGCAGGGTTCCAAGGACCTCTCAGGTGAAAAGGCTTGGGGGAAGGGTGGGTTTGGAGAAAAAAAGGTATGTTATTCTTGTTAGTTGATAAGAAAATGATAAAGGCTTGCTTAGTTTTTGTGATCAATTTGATATTTCTATATATGCTGCCTTTTGGTGTTCAGAAGCTAAAACTTTCATATGAATCATCTATACATATGTTCTGGAACAATGTTCTAGAAATACCAGAGGTGGACTACCTACCATCTTATATGCCACCAACAACCACAATATGAGTTAGAGGAACATCCATGCATGTCCTGGCAACCAAGCGGTAGGTTTGCATATTTCTGTTCCCATTATTTGGGAAAATTAGAATAGAAAGAGAATGACTCATTTCAATTTCTCTGTTCACTCGTGGAATATAAGACAAACATTGAGAGGCTTATCTCCTTATTAGGCTAAATGTGCCTACTTCACATGGGTATGCCACAAGATAACAAAAGAAATATGAGTTTCCTATTATCCTTGGGATGATACATAAATAATGATATAGAAAAGAAGATGGAAATAAGAACATTTACATTACATTTAGTAATATGTCTACATATATTCATATGCATCTAATAAAAAATATATTAAAATAAATCTGTACATTAGTTTAAAATTACATATTTAGAGAAGTAAAAGTAAAATATTTTCTTCTCTTTGAAAGTTGGATAGTACACAGGAACCTAATAGATTTTATTTGATTTATGCTGCTTTAGAAATTTAAGAATTTTAAAGGCAAAATATCATCATTAATGAATTCACGGAGCATATATATGTTCTTTTTACTTTTGATGTTGTTTTATTATGGATTTCATTTAAAAATAATTAAGTTACAGAAAGATATAGACATGAATACCATTTTGGTATTGGCCTTATTCTCTTCCTATGATCTCTTTGCATATTCATAAATAGAAAGTAGTTTCAAATAAAGCCCTGCTAAACAATGCAAATAAGATTCAGGAAGTAAAAAATCAAGAATTACCTGGTCACATACATGGATATATTAAATATTCTAAGTTAATTACATGATTGAAAATTCACAATATTTAAAATTTGACAAAATAACTTGATGTGGAGTATGGAAACCATAACTAGACTCCATGAAGCACTCATTTTATCTTTATCATCATCATTTATGCCCTGACAATCCTTAAACATGCATGAGCAGCTATTTTACGGAAATTCTTTAGCTTTTCCTGCTCTGGGCAGTCCTAGATATTTCTATTGTCAAACACAAGGTTCTACAGTCTTCCTTAATAATGTCTATCCAGTGTTTCTTTGGTCCTTCCTCTTTGCCTTCTCCTGTGAGTTCTTCCAAGTAGTGCTATCTTTGAATATCTGCTGTCATCCATTCTCATAATATGACCAAAGTATCTCAAGCCAAATTACCATATTCTGTAGTTTACTTCCTTCCACAGATAGAGATATTTTGTAGTGTCTTCATTACACAGCCTATCTCTTTGTATAATGATGAGAACCCTCCTGAGATATGCCATCTTAAATACATTAAGCCACTGTTCTGAGGATCAGTTCATTTTCCAGGTTTCAGAGTTGTAAAGGAGGCAGATCAAGACAATGTCTTATATATTATTTTTGTCATTATATCTCTTGTTGACCAAACATTTCCTAGTGCATGGAATGCAGTCCTTGATAACCCTATCTGCCTATTGATGTGGTTTCCTCCCAGATAGACAAAGTTGCTTGTTGAGGTTCTGATTTGTTATTACAATGTTAAAATGTTTGTGTGCCCTTCCTGTGTGCTGTGTCTTCTTGATGTTAGTGGCCAAGGTCATTTATTAGAAGAACCAGGTGAAGTCAAGAAAAGATGGATAAAATACTTTGACATTCTATACAATGAACTAAATGCTCTCAAGTAGACTACAACAAAAACACTTTGGTAGCCACACAAACACCAGATATGATGAGAAAATATTAAGTATTGATAGGAGCAATGAGGAAGCTATCAATAGAGCAAAACACAGAAAGGCCCCACAGAGTGGATGACATTGTAGTGGAGGAGCTGGAGGTAGTTACAATAGGCTCAGGGGTTGAGGCACTTCTCAGACTCTTCAGAGAGTTATAGGAACATCAAATTATTTCCGTGGAATGGAAGCACTCACTCACAATTTTTATACACAAGAAGAAGGAGAAACTGGGCTGCTCAAATTATAGGGGCTTGAATTTGTTGTGCCATAGCATCAAGATATTCTCCTTTATTATCTAGAAAAGAATCAAGGGCAGAACATAAGAAATCCTAGTAGAAGCCCAGTGTGGATTCAGAGCTAACAAGAGCACAATAGATCAGATCCTAACACTGAGGCCACTGGCAGAAAAATATGAAGAATTTGGAAAAGACTTATATGTCTGTCACATCAACTTCAGAAAGGCATTCACTAGGAATTTGGGAAACAATGAAGTTCTACAGGTAACCAGATAAAAATTATAAAAATACTAGAAAGTGCCTATAAAGATACCTCTACATCAATCAAAATCTGAGGAGAACTAAGTGAACAGTTTAAGACAATTATAGGAGTTTTGTATGGATGCATCTTCTCACCACTTTAATACTTTCATGGAATTAATAATAGCAAAAACCCTGGAGGATGAGGAGATATGTATGCAGGGAAGTTATGTGTGAATCAATAACTTGCATTTCATAGATGATACAACAGAACTTGCTGGAAGTCCAAATGAGCTACAGGTCATAGAGCTGTTGAAGTAAGTTAAAACCTTGGTATGAAAGTAAACATCAAGGAAACTGAGATAAGTAACACCATGAAATACTAGCAAAATGAAATCTTTTCATATGGTACTGTAAAGTAGAAGAAAACTAATGATGATTGAGGCAGTAAAGCAGAAGTTTCAAAAGTGGAACAATTCTGTCCACCATTCTACACCTTCAGCATACCACTACCTGAAGAGACAGGTGTGTATGCATCATTCTTAGCAAAAAGAGCAAAATCTAGGATAGTTCCGATATCTTTAGCACGAACACAAAGAAAGATTCCTCAGTTCCTTCCAGGAAAGGAAAGAGAAGCCCATGGAAGCTACATGAGTAAGAAACAAAAACTTGCAGTACATCCAGATTCCTGATACCAGAATAGCCTACTGACCTGGATAAGACACTTACTTGGGTATGATTACAGAATATATGTAGTTCTTGGGACCTTTAGGGCAATAATATTCACAGTTCAGTACAATTATACCTTTGTCATTCCTAAGGGAGTATGAGTTGCTGAAATCCTTGAACAGCAGTATTCCTGAATGAAGAATTATTACTTGGATTATTCAGTGATTAGGATAGAACATTGAAAGCCTTTAGTACTGGCTCACATCTATTTTGAGTACCTCAAACACTTAGTTTTGTTTCCTTCTTGTTTTATCTCTTCATTTAATTTCGTATGCACAAAGGCACATAAATACAACATTAGGATGCTAGTATCCTTTTGTAATTGTGATTCATTTATATAGCATATACAATATGATACATTTATAATATCTGTGATAATAAGATCAAAATGAAAATGTTATAGGCTAATAATATGTTAACAGTTGGGAACATTGATTTTACCTAGATATATTGCAAACAGTATTAACTAATTATATTTTTCATTATCATCTACAAAAAACATTTGTAATGTCTTGAGGTGGCATAAACGTATTTATTGAAGTAAAACTACTCATATTTAGTTGATTTAAAAATTACAAGTTACTTCATAGATTAGCTCATTGTGAAAGAAGTAGTATATTAAGAAAAATGCACATTTTATATCTTCATGTTAATAAATTTATTTCAAAAAGTAGATTATGAGCCACTTTATTTTCTTCATTCTTATATGAATTTTTAACTTCCTCCTGAGCACTTGATTACTATACTACAAAACAATAAATTACATATTAATATAGACAGTATACAGAAAAGTTTTTGAGCTAAAGTTCTTCTGTAATTATTGGTTATAATTTCTTAGTAACTGTAAATACTAATCTTTCATAATTTACTAAGGGAATTTAAGAGTTTTGGCTACTATGAGTTTGCCCATGCTCCATTGGGTTCCCTCAAACCCATAAGGAAATGGGTATTACTAATTGGATGCATTAGGTTGTGGAATCCTATAATGGAAATAAAGGTGTAAGGGCCTTATTTTGGAGGTATCTGAGGGATGTGAGGGATTTAGAGTGATTATAATGATATTATCTTGTATAGAAGCTACTAAAGATAAATAAAACTAAAATTTCAAATGTTCACACTGTAATTTCAAAAGAACAATATTATTTTGTTGTTATTAAAGATTTACTTTAATCAAAATAATTTATGTAACTTCCACATATAAATTATTTTTTCAAGTTATTTATTTATTTATTTATTTATTTATTCCATTAAAAAATTTACACTTCCTTCCCTCCTCCCAGTCCCTTCCAGCTCTCCCACTCTCCCTCCTCCCTCCCCTCCCTCCTTAAGAGAAGGCAGGGAATCCTGCCCTATGGGAAGTCCAAAGCCCTTCCCCCCTACATCCAGGCCTAGGAAGCTTTGCATCCAAATAGACTAGGGTCCCCAAAATCCAGTATGGGCAGTAGAAACAAGTCCAAGTGCCTTTATCAATGGCTTCTCAGTCAGCCCCCATTTTCAGCCACATTCAGAGAGTCGAGTTTGATCACATGCTCATTCAGTCCTGGTCCAGCTTGATTTGGTGAGCTCCCATTAGAAAAGGCACACTGTCTCGGTGCGTGGACCAACCCCTAGCAGTCCAGACTTCCTTGCTCATCTTCTCCTTCTTTCTGCTTTTCAACTGGACCTTGGAGGCTCAGTCCATTGCTCTGATGAGGGTCTCTGTCTCTATCTCCATCCCTCACTGGACAAAGATTCTAGGGTGACATTCGAGATAATCATCAGTGTGATGGTGGGGCAAGGCCAGTTTAGGCACCCTATGCTCTGCTTCTCAAGGACCTAGCTAGGGACATCCCTGTGCACATGTGGGATCCTCTCTAGAACCAAGTCTCTTGCCAATCCTAAAATGGCTCCCTTAAAGTAAATATCTTCTTCTCTGCTCCTATATCTGCCCTTCCTCCATCTTCACCCACCCACTCCCCCCAAGCTCTCGTCAGTCTTTCCCTTATACCTTCTCTCTTCCCCTCTCCCCTTCCCCCAACCCCACACCCACCCATACTCCCACCCCCATGCTCCCAACTTTTACCCAGCAATCTTGTTTTCTTTCAATTTCCAGGAGGATCTATGTATGTTTTTCTTTGGGTTCAACTTGTTATTTGGGTTCTCTAGGCTTGTGAACTATAGGCTTAATGTCCTTTGTTTATGGACAGAGTCCACTAATGTGTGAGTACATACCATATTCAACTTTTTGGGACTGGGTTATCTCACTCAGGATAGTGTTTTCTATTCCCATCTATTTGCATGCAAAATTCAAAATGTCATTAATTTTTACCACTGAGTAGTACTCTAATGTGTATATATTCCACACTTTCTTTATCCATCCTTCCATTGAGGAGCATCTAGGTTGTTTCCAGGTTCTGGCTATTACAAATACTGCTGCTATGAACATACGTGAACAAATGCTTTTGTAGTATGATAGGGCATCTCTTGGGTATATTCCCAAGAGTGGTATTGCTGGATCCTGAAGTAGATTGATTCCCAATTTCCTGAGAAATTGTCACACAGATTTCTAAAGTGGTTGCACAAGTTTGCATTCCCACCAACATGGATGAGTGTTCCCATTACTCCACATCCTCTCCAGCATAGGCTATCATTGGTGTTTTTGATTTTAGCCATTTTGAGAGGTGTAAGATGCTATCTCAGAGTTGTTTTGAGTTGCATTTCCCTGATCATTAAGGAGGTTGAACATGCCCTTAAGTGTCTTTTGGACATTTGAACTTCGTCTGATGTGAATTTTTTTCAGTTCGGTACCCCATTTTTTAATTGGGTTAATTAGAATTTTCATGTTGAGTTTCTTGAGTTCTTTATAAATTTTGGAGATCAGACCTTTGTCAATTCAGGGTTGGTGAAGATCTTCTCCCAATCAGTAGGTTGCCTTTTTGTCTTAATGACAGTGTCCTTTGTTTTACAGAAGCTTCTCAGTTTCAGGAGGTCCCATTTATTCAATGTTGCTCTTGATGTCTGTGATACTGGGGTTATACGTAGGAGGTGGTTTCCTGTGCGCATGTGTTGCAGTCCACTTCCCACTTTCTTTTCTATCAGGTTCAGTGTGGTCAGATTTATATTGAGGTTTTTAATCTATTTGGATTTGAGTTTTGTGCATGGTGATAGATATGGATCTATTTTCATTCTACTACAGGTTGACATCCAGTTATGCCAGCACCATTTGTTGAAGATGCTTTCTTTCTTCCATTATATACTTTTAGCTCCCTTGTTGAAAATCAGGTGTTCATAGATTTGTGGATTAATATCCGGGTCTTCGATTTGATTCCATTCATCCGTCTCTGTTTTTATGCCAGTACCAAGCTGTTTTCATTACTGTAGCACTGTGATAGAGTTTGAAGTCAGGGATGGTAATGCCTCTGGAAGTTCCTTTATTGTATAGGATTGTTTTGGCTATCCTGGGTTTTTTGTTTTTCCATATAAAGTTGATTATTGTTCTCTCAAGGTCTGTAAAATTTTTGTTGGGATTTTGATGGGGATTACATTGAATTTCTATATTGCCTTTGGCGGAATTGCCATTTTTACTATGTTGATCCTACCCATCCAAGAGCATGGGAGATCCTTCCAGTTTCTTGTATCCTCTTCAATTTCTTTCTTCACAGCCTTAAAGTTCTTGTCAAATAGATCTTTCACTTCCTTGGTTAGTGTAACCCCAAGATATTTTATGCTATTTGTAGCTATTGTGAATAGTGAAGTTTCTTTGAATTCCCTCTCTACTTCTCTATCCTTTGTGTATAGAAGGGCTACTGAGTTTTTGAGTTGATATTGTATCCTGCCACATCACTGAAGATATTTATCAGTTGTATGAGTTCTTTGGAAGAGTATTTGGGGTCACTGTTGTACACAATCATATCTTCTGCAAATAGCAAAAGTTTGACTTCTTCCTTTCCAATTCGAATCCCGTTGACCTTTCTATGTTGTCTTATTGCCATTGCTATAGAACTTCAAGTATTATGTTGAAGAGATCTGGTGAGAGTGGACAGCCTTGTCTTGTTCCTGATTTAAGTGGAATGGCTTTGAGTTTCTCTCCATTATATTTGATATTAGCTGTTTGTTTCCTGTATGTTGTTTTTTATTATATTTAGATATGTTCCTATATCCCTAACCTCTCCAAGACCTTTATCATAATGGGGTGTTGAATTTTTTCAAATGCTTTTTCAGCTTCTAATGAAAAGATCATATGTTTTTTTCTTTTAGTTTATTTATATGATGGATTAGATTGATAGATTTTCATATGTTGAACCAGCCCTGCACCTCTGGGAAGAAGCCTACTTGATCACAATGGATTATTATTTTTTTGATGTGTTTTTGGATTCAGTTTGGCAGTATTTTATTGAGAATTTTTTCATCGATGTTCATAGGTGAGATTGGTCTGTAATTTTCTATCTTGTTTGAGTCTTTGTGTGGTTTTAGTATTAGGGTAACTGTATCTTCATAAAAAGAGTTGGCCAATGATTCTTTTGTTTCTATTATGTTAAGCACCTTAAGGAGTATAGGTATCAGCTCTTCTCGGAATTTCTGGTAAAATTTGGCATTAAAACCATCTGGTCCTCTACTCTTTTTTTTTTTTGTTGGCAGGTTTTTTTTTTTATTACAGCTTCTATTTCCTGACAACTTATAGGCCTATTTAAATTGTTCACCTGGTCTTGATTTAATTTTGGTATATTGTATTTATCTAAAAACAAGTCCATTTCTTTTACGTTTTCCAACTTTGTGGCATATAGGCCGTTGTTGTAAGACGTAATGATTCTCTGAATTTCCTCAGTGTCTATTGTTTTGTCTCCCTTTTCATTTCTGATCTTGTTAATTTGCGCATTCTCTCTCTGCCTTTTGATTAGTTTGGATAGGGGCTTGTCAATCTTGTTGATTTTCTCAAAGAACCAGCTATTTGTTTCATTGATTCTTTGGATTGTTTTCTGTGTGAGAGGTTTATTTCAGGCCATTCAATCCTATTCTTACCCCATTCCACACAGATTCACTCTCACCTACCACTCCAAATTTTATATTCTTTTTTAAATTATATAACACCTAAATAGAGTTAATGCCATCTGTATACTCATGGATGTAGAACCAGCTACTGGAACAAGAATCATATTCCAAGTACTAAGTCCTTAATGACATTGATTTTTCTTTTCCTAACAGTCATCAAATGTTGGCAGATCTTCAGGAAATGCTGAGGGCTCCTGAGCCACTTGTCTATCCATATTGAAACTGGTTTGTTTGCTTTTGCTCCAGTATTGTTAATACAAAAAAAAAAGGTACTATAAGTGACCTGGCCCTATCATGTCTAGAAGATACTATCATTCTCTGCTCCTCACTGATCTCTGCTTCTTATGATTTTCTGCTTCCCTACTCGTCATTTTCCTGGGGACTTAGCAAAAAGCACTGGAATATTAAGTTTATGATAACCTCTTCAGAAACAATTATTTTTTGTACTTTTGACAGTTCTGAGTTTCTTTGCCTACTGCTGTCCACTTCAGAAGGGTTCTCTCTGATGAGTAGGAAGTAACTTTCTCTTAGCATATAGATTTTAGAGCAAATTTACATTATATACATTCAGCAAAGTAACAAAAGTAGTGTCTTGGGGAACCAAGAACTATGTCAGTAAATTATTATTTTGACGATGCCACTAAGATACCTCTGTCTTACTAGATTCCTAGGAATTTATTGAATAGTGACCCCAGTCTTCTTTTTGGAAGTGTGTGATTTTTAAGAGGAAAACTATAAGAGAGAAATGTAGAGCTCAATAAAAATAATAAAAATAAAAAAGTTTCTAGAAAAAAAGGAGGAAAACTATCTACCCACTATCAAGGGTGATGCAGATTAAATTCACACACACACACACACACACACACACACACACACACACCAAA
>NC_022012.1:13675171-13699627 GCF_000317375.1 Microtus ochrogaster | reverse complement strand
TCTCTCTATATATATATATGTATACATATATGTATATGTATATTATATATACATATATATATATAATAGATTTTCAAAGTTATATTTCAGCATCATCATGATAAAAAGTATATGCTGATTTCCTTATTCTCCTAGTAAGCAGAGTAAGGCTCAGCCAAAGTAACTTTCTTTGAAACAAAACAACAGTATATTTCATAACTATGGTGCCAAAAGTGTAAAAAAGATAACGAGGAAAGTACACTATAGAACGTATTACTTTCTGGGAAGACCAGCAAGCAAGAGTTCAAATACCCAACAACACATTCAAAAGATGCTCTCAGATACGTGTATACATTTGTAAACCTATCATTTTAAAGCAGACATATGGATCCCAGAAGCTTTGATCATCTGAAAGCTGTAATGGAGTAATCTTTTCAGATCATGCCTTCAAACCAAGGTGGAGAAAAATAGTGCAAAACAATAGTGATTCTCAGGCTTTTTAAAATACAGTTCCTCATTCTGTGGTGACTACCTGCAACAATTTTTTCCATATTTCTTAATTGCAATTTTGCTGTGGTTATGAAAAATAATGTAAATATCTGTGTTTTCTGATACTCTTAGCTGACCCCCATGAAAAGGTCATTTAATACTCAAAGGGGCCACAACCCACAGGTTAACAACTACTGCAATAAAGCAGTGTTCTTGTTACTCAGGGGTATAGTTAGAGTCTTTTTCTTTATTTAAAATTTTTATATATTTTTATTCATTCATGTTTCAAGATTTTATATTATTTTATACTGGTAATGAAGTCTTTTCTTTTGCATAATTACTCTTTACTTCATTCTAGCTGTGCCAATATGAGCAATTAAATTATAATAGTAAATATGGTATTTGAATATTTTTAATGCAATTTAATACAAATAGAAAATGAATTTGTTGAATCTCTTATAGCAACTTCTAGTAAGTAAAAACACCTGAAATTATGAATTATTGAATAAATGCTTGTCTCTAAAACTAGAAAATGTTCTTCATATCACAAAATTAGCACAATCACATTGCATGATTATCATAAATGCACAACAATATGTGGATTTTTCCATTATGTAGAGTTTTGTATTTATGAATTAGATGTGGATCAGCAAGATCCCTTGCTGCATAATGGTTCTTCCTAAACAAACTCAGTAAAAGAAAGGTCAAATCAAGAACCCGAATTAAAGAAGAAGGTATAAATCATCTCTACATGTTGTCCTTTGACTGCTACATGAATGTTGTGGCAAATGCAAACTCCATCTCCAACACTACAGACACATACTCATTCATGAAATAAAATAAGAAATATGTTGCATGCTATGGAATGGATTAATTGCTTAAGAAAAATAGAAAAATAAAATTTTATTATTGAATTAATGAGTGAATATAATGTATTGGAATTTCTTGGATACTAGGCAAGCTTATATTATCAGGATATTTACAAAAGAGAGGCTGAGTTGGTATACTCTAAAATTTTGTTTTATATGCTGTGATATACACTATGACTAAAAGGAAGCTTAGCAAGAAAGATTCTATTTCATCTTACAGTTTATAGTTTATCATGGTGGGAAGTGAGCAAAGGGATTTAAAGCAGGAACCTGGAGGCAAGAGCTGAGCAAAGCATGTGAATAAATGCCTCTGACTGGCTTGACTTCCATGACTTGCTCAGTTTGCTTTCTCATAAAACCCACACCATGTCCTTGAAGGCCTTAATGCCCACGGCGGGCTTGGCTCTAATATCAAATATTAATAAAGAAAATTCACATAGATGTATAAATATTAAGATAATAGATATCTTTCCTCAGTTGAAGTTCTCTCTTCCCAGTTTGCTGGAGTGCATACCAAGTTGATGAAAAGCAAACTATCAAAGCTCCCCTATGCTTGCTTGTATTCAATTATGGAATTAAAATATGATCAGTAATCTTAGTTTATAACTCACAAGCTCACTTGCACTTGTTACTACATCTGGACATGTTTTAGATTGTAACAGTTGAGCTAATTATTTGAAAGCAACAAGAAAAACATATTTACATAGGAAAGAATTTCTAAAGTACCACCCCTAGCTGAGGAGCTATTGACTACTTAAAGACAATCAGTTTTCTTTGTAGGTAGCTTCTGCCAACTTGTTCATTTCCCAGTTAATGAAAATAACAGAGTGAATATGTGATAGATACTTTCCATACGTGTTTGCAATTTTAAAACAGTTAAAAAGGATAAATCTTCCTCAAAAATTTAAATTCAAGGAAGAAATATCCTCAAACAGAATGCACTAATCTAATGAGTATAACTTTAACCGATACCACATATAAGCTGAATGAAATTTATGCCCGGGCATATATGGGCAGCCCATATATGGTGGTAATTTTGTACTTGTCATTAACGGGTTTCATGGTATTAGTTAATGAGGACAACTTACCAGATCTCTTCCTCAAGAGGGCACCAAACCTCATTACAGATTTAATGATACCATGTTTTTGCTAGCATCACAAATGCACTAATTTTATGTTTCTGACTTTGCTTTAAGTAACCGTAAGTTTTGGAATTGTACTCATGTTTCTCAGATGATTTTCCAAGTGAGAGTCTAAGGTCTTGTATTGTCGTTTCCTCTACATTGAAACTTTTCTCCCATGTGGGATAGGAAAGTCTTGAGACTGTGGTAGGAAACCAGTTTTCCATGTCTGGAAATCCTTATGTTTTTAGGATTCAGAATATACTTACCAGTGTTATTAATGCAGAAAAAGCTGCGTGGAGCAAAAAGCCATGCCAAGCCTATTCTCAGCACTGTGGAGTTTGTTGGTAATAATGTAAAAATTTGGGTTGTGAATTTCATAAGTCTCCATCTGTACCAAAGTGGACGTTTTAGTGTTGCAACTGCTTTTCAGTATAAGTATAAGCTACTTTTGCCTATAAGTAGCTCCTCAATCATACTCCAGTTAGTGAGTACAATAGAAATTCGTTAGATTACCAAGTTGGTACAATAATAACTTTTATCTGCCCTTTCTAGTTCTCTCTCTCTCTCTCTCTCTCTCTCTCTCTCTCTCTCTCTCTCTCTCTCTCTGTGTGTGTGTGTGTGTGTTGCATATATCTCGGAAAAGCCTCTCACAATATAAACTGTGTGTGTATTATACCTATACTACTTTTGCTCATATATTAATAGTATCCAGTTTCCTTCCATATCTTAAGAATTGTCATTGCCCATTAGTATGTGTGCAGGGATTATTATTTTATGCTCATTTAAATTTTCTGTTAATATTATTACTGCTACTAACATTAAATTAAAATCTGCATTTTCTATAATTTTGAATATAGAATGAGCTTTGGAAAATAACATCCAGTATACTCTTACAAGCCTCATAAGGAAGACAAAATTCTACCTATACCTTAGATCAAAGGAAGTAGGATTTTGAAAAATATATCTAGTAGGTGAGAATAATTGACAATAGTGGTAAACTAGAACATTCCTAAAACTTACACATTTGTGTTTCTTCTTCCTCCAATGAGATATGTTCACAAAAGATATACAGAAAAATATTTTTAATGCATTTTTAAATGTAATAAACTTGATAAATTTTTATGATTGAAGTATATTTGTTCTAATATATCAATAGATAAATTTCTGATATATATATATATATACAAACCCCCAAAATCATATATAAATATAATATGATGCTCATTACACAAATTACCAATATGCATTTTTACCAAAAATGAAAATTTTATGTGCTTAGCATACAAAATATCTCTATAGTCTAATAAAAGATGAATTAAGTCTCTTTAAGCTTATTTAATGTCAAATTAAATACATGTTTATTGTATAATATTAATATAATAAGAGAATTTATGGAAGAACTTAAATCAGAAAATATATCTAGGTTGAAAATAATAATACATCAAATAAAATAGATATTTTGCTTATAAACATGAGAGAGAAAATACACTCAGCTCTGCTTAACCAGCAAAAAAAGACTATCAAAATTTTAATCAAAACAAGGATGGCTATGTACATTTAAATTACATATAAATATACATAATGTATAAGACACGTTAAAAACACTGTATATGTGTGTACAAATACGTGTATATTATATATATACATATATCTATACACACGCACACAAATGCATTCCTGCTAAAGCTAATGTTACAATTATATCTTTTTTTTTTGTTTTTTTCGAGACAGGGTTTCTCTGTGGCTTTGGAGCCTGTCCTGGAACTAGCTCTGTAGACCAGGCTGGTCTCGAACTCACAGAGATCCACCTGTCTCTGCCTCCCGAATGCTGGGATTAAAGGCGTGTGCCACCACCGCCCGGCTTGAAATTTATTTTTTAATGAGGAAGAGAGCTCTTCACAGAAGTTGTTCAGGTTTATAAAATGGAACATGGTCTATTAATATGAGAGATACATAGAGCAAAATCATAGACTCATACTGTTGAACTACTAATTCCAATATTGAAATTTCAGTATCTATAATTAAATTAAGTCATTCTTTGTCCTCTATCTTCATACCACTGTATTTTATATTGTAAAATAACAATAGAATATAAGCCCACCAAGATATTATAGATTATGCCATTCCTGTGAAAGTATACTTGCTTATATAATTAATATACAGCAGATTTTCCAAGGTAAAATGAATAAGGATATAGACATATTGATATAGACACAACAATCAATTTTTGTCATTTAATAGACAATTTAATTTGAGTGAAGAAAATATTCTCAGTTTCTGTCTGAGAATCATGTACTAATCTGTCACTTGATTATTGCCAAGTTGATTATTGACTGATTTTAAGAATGACCACATCACATAAAGTGTACCATCCTAAAGATGAGCATTCTCAAGGCCTCCTTTATGTCCCTGTTCCTCAGACTGTAGATAAATGGGTTCAGCATCTGAGTGACTGTGGAATACATTACTGAAGCCACTGCTGTCTTTCTGGGAGATTCTGTAACTGCAGAGCTAATATACACTCCCAAACCTGACCCATAAAACAAGGAAACAACTGACAGGTGAGACCCACAAGTGGAAAAAGCTTTATACCGTCCTTGCACTGATGGGATTTTGAAAACAGAAGAGACAATTTCAATATAAGACAGAAAAATTCCTAAGAAAGGAATACCGCCAAATAGGACAGCTGCAATATAAATCAAAATCTTATTGATAAGCGTGTCAGAGCATGCAAGCTTTATGATCTGAGCAAGTTCACAGAAGAAGTGGGGGATTTCCAAGTCTGTGCAGAAAGTCAGCCGCAGCACCATGAGACTAAGCAGTAGTGCATTCACTACACTAGTGATTAGTGAAACTAGAAAGAGTAGAGTGCAGAAGTGTGGATTCATGATAACTGTGTACCTTAGAGGGTGGCAAATCGCCACATAGCGATCGTAGGCCATTGCTGCAAGCAAACAATTTTCTAATCCAGCAAAAATCAAGACGAAGCAAGCCTGAGTGAGGCAGCCTGTGTATGATATTCTCTGATCCTGTGCTTGGATGTTCCAAAGCATCTTCGGTACTGTGGCTGAGCTTATACAGATGTCAGCCAAGGATAGGTGGGCGAGTAAAACGTACATGGGTGTATGGAGATGGAAATCTGAACTGATGGTCAGGGTAATGAGTAGGTTCCCAAGAAATGTGACCAGGTACATAAACAGGAATAGTCCAAAGAGAATGGGTTGTAATTCTGGATCATCTGAAAGGCCCAAGAGCAGGAATTCTATTGTAGCTGTTTGATTCGTGGATTCCATGTTGTTTAGAAGACTAGGGGAGAAAAAAAAACATTAAGACATAAATATTTTTTCCAAAGATACTTCATTACAGAAAAATTTCACCTTCTAAAATAATTCTCAATTATTTTTTCTTTTCCCACTTTCCTATAATAATGTCCATTTTGCTTTTTCTGCTCTGTTTTTTTGGCTACATTAAACTGAATTATTTCTTTTTCTTCATTTAAACACTAAGTATTAATAATGTAGAACACTGTGTCTGACTAAAATTCCTCCAAATTCTGAATTCAACTAAAAAATAATCAAAATAATTTACAGCATATACAAACACCATATCAAGTAATATTTTTAAAATTGGCACACTTCATTTTAATTTTTGCCTCATTATTTTCTTAATGCAAGGAAGATATAAAATCATTGTATAAGATATTTTGTGTCTTAATATACAGCACTGTGACATATCATCCATTTTTAAGTAAGTATTGCAAGGATATTCCAAAACAGAGTTTTATATATGAGGCACCTATATTATAATTTGTAATTTATTAACGACATGAAACTGTTCAAAATAGGATAAAAATAACGTTAGAAAATGAAATAAAGATAGAGAAGCCTTGATTTATAATCTCAAATTCAAGTGTAAAATCACAGACCTTAGAACTTTGTGTGTATAGAAGACCAAGAACGTTAACAATATAGATGAACAATATTATCACTTCTCCCATACATTTAATGAAATCTATAGCAATTAAATTAACATAACCTACAGTTAGCTACAAGATTTACCAGTCTGAGGCTGATGAGTGGGCTCAGCAGGTAAAGGTGCTTGCTGTAAAGATTGATATCCATTGTTTGAACCCTTGAATCTACATGGGCTAAAGAATGAGTCAACACCCAAAGATACCCTTTAACCTCCACACACACACCATGGCAAGGATATACCTACATTCATACACAGACGTTCATACATGCACACACTCACAAACATGAATAACTAATATATTTTTTAAAAAAGAATAATCAAACTGATTAGAGAAAAATAATTTAAATAAAACTTATAAAATATTTTAATAACCATTAAAGTATACCAAATAATTATAAATTTTTGGTAAGCATGCTATGCATCATGATTAAAATAGTTTTATTATCATCTATCGCTAACCAATAAATTAAAGCATATTACTATATAATATTTGACATTGCTAAAACAACACATATGTACATCAAATAATATGAAGAATATATATGCTCCATTCCCAGACAGAAAAATGAAACAGAATTTGGTACTCATTATTCTCCTGAGTCTTTAAAATATATATATTCAGAACATATATTCATATATTCACATGTATGTGTCTGTGTGTATGATTTTATACAGAACTACATATAAAATAATAATATTACATAATTCTAAATTAATGTAATTAATTTGTTTTATGTGGTATTCTATGTTGTGCATTTTCAAAATCATAGAATAATATTTAAAAACACAAATAAGAGTTTTACTTCAGTATCAGCCTTAATATGCTCATTATTGTCAATACACATACACAATAAGTCAAAAAAGAACTGTTCTGCAAATAGATGCTTTATAATAGTGAGCCAAATATTATCTAACCTACATATACACTATTGCAATTTTTGCTTTGTCCAATACACTATAAAAATGATTGAGAATTATAGAACACTCTTTAAAAGAACCAAGAGTAGACTGCTCTTTAGAATGGTTTTAAGACCAGGGTAAGATATTAGCAAAATGAAAATTTCTCAAATAAATGTACGTTGCAGAGCATAAATGGAGTTTTTCAAGTTACTTGGACACTAGCATAAAGGAATGACATACAGTTCTTCTTGAACTTACAAACACAATAAGAGAAATTGTTCTGTGAACAGAGGACTTCAAAAGGGCACTTTTCCTTCTTTGAAGAAATAAATGATTTTCAAAGCAAATGTTGGTGTAGTGCATACTTAAACGGGAAAGACAGTCAAATGATGATTGCAGCTTGATTAAGTATGGTGTTGGTGGCCCATGGGACTTTGCTTTACAAAAGTCCCAATTAAGTGGAGCCCATTTAACTCTCAAATGGCTACAGGACAGCACAGGTCCTTACAGACATAATGTCTGTAAGGAAGAAAGTTTCTTTGCTGAGTAACACACAAAAAGAGGACCTTACCTTTCCATCATCTGATATTTTTTTTACCATAGTTATGGATAGTATCTTGCATATCTTACCCTATCTTTATCCTATCATTCAAGGAAAGTTTTTTTCCACTCTATCCTAAACATCAATGTGGAAAGCTGTGGTAGTATTATTAAGACTGTAAGTTTGGAAGGAGGAATAGGAAAATGAATAATTATAATCACAAAATGTGAATGAGATAGTTAAAATATATCTTTTCATGTGTGACTTACTAAAATAAATTAAAAAGAAAGCATTAAGTACAGAAATGAGAAGGTAAAATACAGTCTAATAAAATACATAAAAACTGTAACGAATTAATTTGTGCCATCTATGTTACATTCAAACATTTCTAAAGTATAATCAATAATTAAATGAAAATGGACACTTTCTTCTTTGTATCTGATTTATCAGTGGTTACTCAGCTTAAAAATCAATGTATAATTATACTGTAACATTCAATATTCTTCAACTACAAAATAGTAAGCTAGCAAATATAGGGGGTCATATAATGTGTGTATGTGTGTTTGTGTGTGTGTAAGTCCATAAACACCATAAGAAAAGGTTAAGAAATTAAAAGTAGCACCTTTGCCAAGAAAGCAAGCAGTGCTAACTACATATCTTATCTTTCCCTCCATTCCTCAAATTCTAATTCCCTAATCTCATCAGTAGCTCTGCAGCAGAACACTCGCAGCAGCTCCCCCACATTCCGTCCCTGGTAGATGATGGCATAGATCTACCCCTCTCCAAATCTTTCCCACTCAGAGCTGTCTCCCGCCTCTAATTCCATCAGGCATTCCCTGGGAACCAGCAAGCCACACGGGGCAGGAAAGCAGGACGGTTTTCCCAGTCTCATCTCCAGTTTTTACCGCACATCTGCTGCAGCCTTTCTAACTCCCTAACACATACACACCATATCCCACAGATATTCCCCTTAAACTTTTACCCCCAACTCATGGTTTTATTCCGTTCTCCCAAGCACAGTAGGTATTCCCTGAGGACCCACTTCCACACTGGGAAAGGAAGAAGGTAGGCTAACTGCAGATCTTCACATACCTCAGGATTCCTCCCCGTCCAGACCCAGCTCTGTAGCAGAAATTCTCTTGTGACTTATCCTTACTCTCTGCCCCTGTTCCAAGGAGACTGACTAAGCATAACCTTGGAGAATAGCATGTTTTCCTCACTCTCCTGAAGCCACACTACCACCATCATCCCATACCCATTTCTAAGACCCTGGTCCCAATACACAGAAATATATTTTATTAGGAACCTCCAGTACCCACACCTATCAGGATCCAAAAGGATTTTACTTACAGGCAACACACTTCCACCACACACTCCTGAGAACCCAAGATGATGCAGAAACCAAAGAAGACAATACACACTGAGAAAAAGCAAGACCAGATATTAGCACTTAGAATAACATTCTTCCCAACCCCAGATGTGTAGACATCAGTGAAGAAACATAATCAATGACAGCTATGACAATATGTCTTTAATATAGCCCAGCATCTCTAACACAGTAGGGCATGAATATACCCAAATAGTTAAAGCACAAATAAAAGACCTATAAAAAAAGCATTTATGAATATGATAGACATAATTAAAAAGGAAATGATTTTTTGAAGAAATACATAAAAATACAAACAAATTTTGTAATGAAATGACAAAACCCCATACTAACTGAAATTAAAAAGAGAATAACTAAAACAAAATAAAAAACAGAAAAACCTAGAAATAAACAATTTAGAAATTCAAAGAAGAATCTCAGAGGCAAAAAAGGAAATATGATGGAAAAGAAAAATTCAGATATTGAAGAAATTGTAGATGAATTGGATACCTCAGTCAAAGAAAATGCTAATTCTAAAAACTCCTGAAACAAAACACCAATGGAAATCCGGGAAATTATAAAATTACCAAATCTAAGAATAATGGGAACAGAGAAATGAGAAGAAACTCTGGTCAAATATACAGAAAATATTTCAAAAAATTTAAAAGAAAATTTTCGTAATCTAAATTAGTAAATGTCTGCCATGGTACAAGAAGCATACAGAACATGAAATAAACTAAGACAGAAAATAGAGTCCCCTTTCGCATTTAACAATGAAAACACTAAATGTATATAACAAAGTAAAACATTAAAATTAGCAAGAGAAAAATTTCAAGTAACATATAAATGCAGACCAATTTTTACTACACTTGCTTTCTCAAGGGAAAACTAAAATGCCAGAAGATCCTGAAAAGACATGCTATAGACTCTAAGAGCTAGAAATTCCAGCACAGAGTTCTCTACCCAACAAATCTTCAATCATTACAGAAGGATAAATTAAGACATCCCTTGATAAAACCAACTATATGAAATTCTTATCTGCAAGTCTATCTCAAAAGAAGGTGTTAGAAAATTAAGTTAAACTAAAGAGATTATCTAAACACACACACACACACACACACACACACACACACACACACACACACACACACACACACTCACAGAAAATAAATGATCCAAGACCAGAAAGTCAAAAGAAGAAAGCAATACTTCATACCCATACAATCAAATAAACCAAAAAATAACAGGTCTTGACAAAAAACGATTGTTATTCTCCAGCAACACCAATGGTCTCAATTCTCTAAGAAAAAGAGTAAGAAAGTGACTACAAAAACAGGATCTATACTTCTGCTGTATACCAGACACACCACTTAAAGTCACATTAACATATTAAAAATGGCTTACTGATAATGGACCCTTTCATGAATTACAGATATTAAACATTTTATTATTGTTACTTGGTTTGTACTAAAATCTCTAACTCTTGATAAGAATACAAAAAACAGAATCATATGAACCTAATTATATCACTTTTATTTTAAATTTTAAGTATATTTTAAAACTTCATACATGAGTGATATATTTATACTTCTATTCCTACATCTTTTTCCTATAACTCCTCCAATGTCATTCCTTTCTCTCTCAATTCAGAAACTAGTCTTTTAATATTTTATCATATGTATCCACATTTGTACATATGAATAACTACATATATACATATACATACATACATATGTACACACAAAACAGCAGCCTACAGAATGGGAAAAAATCTTCTCCTACCCCACATCAGACAGAGGTCTGATATTCAAAATATACAAATAACTCAAGAAATTGGCCATCAAAAGAACAAATATCCATTAAAAAATGGAGTACAGACCTAAACAGAGAACTTAAAACAGAGGAATCTAAAATGGCTAAAAGACACTTTTAAAAGTGCTCAACATCCTTCGCCGTCAGAGAAATGTAAATCAAGACAACTCTCAGATTCCATCTTACAACTGTAAGAATGGGCAAGATCAACAACACTGATGACAACTTATGCTGGAGAGAAAATGGGATAAAGAGAATACTCCTGTGTTGTTGGTGGGAGTGAAAATTGGTATAGCCCCTTTAGATATCGGTATGGTGATTTCTTAGAAAATTAGGAAATATCCTTCCTTAAGACCCAATGATACCACTTTTGAGTATATACGCAAAGGATGTTCAAGTGAACTTCAAGGACATTTGATCAACTATGTTCATAGCAGCATTGTTTGTCATAGTCAGAAACGGGAAAAAACCTAAATGTCCCTTGACCAAAGATTGGATAAAGAAAATATGGTATATTTACACAATGGAGTACACAGCAGAAAAATAATGGTATCTTGAAATTTGCAGGAAAATGGATGGAGCTAGAAAACATCATATTGAGTGAGATAACCCAGACCCAGAAAGACAAATATCATATATAAGCATTCATAAGTCACTTTTAGACATAAAGTAAAAAAAAAACAGCCTAAAATTCAAAATACCAAAGAAGCTAGACAACAAGGACAACTATAAGGATCTAATAATCTACATGAGAAGTAAAAAAAGACAAGTTCTTCTGAGTAAATTGAAAGCATGGGGACCATGGGAAAGGGTTGAAGGGGAGCGTAGAAGAGGGGGAAAAAGGAAGGGAGAAAAGCAAAAAAAATATATAACTCAATCAAAGCAATAAAAATAAAATTGACTCAATGTCGTTTATTTATGGCTAGAAACCTATTATGAGTGAGTACATCCCATGTTCATCTTTTTGGGTCTGGAACACCTCACTCAGGATAGTGTTTTCTATTTCCATCCATTTGCATTCAAAATTCGAGAAGTCATTGTTTTTTTACCACTGAGTAGTACTCTAATGTGTAAATATTCCACACTTTCTTCATCCATTCCTCCATTGAAGGACATCTAGGTTGTTTCCAGGTTCTGGCTATTACAAATAATACTGCTATGGACATAGTTGAACAAATGGTTTTGTAGTATGACAGGGCATCTCTTGGGTATATTCCCAAGAGTGGTATTGCTGGGCCCTGGGGTAGGTTGATCCCGAATTTCCTGAGAAACCGCCACACGGATTTCCAAAGTGGTTGGACAAGTTTGCATTCCCACCAGCAATGGATGAGGGTACACCTTCCTCCACAACCTCTCCAGCAAAGGCTATCATTGGTGTTTTTGATTTTAGCCATTCTGACAGGTATAAGATGATATTTCAAAGTTGTTTTAATTTGCATTTCCCTGATGGCTAAGGAGGTAGAGCATGACCTTAAGTGTCTTTTGGCCATTTGTACTTCTTCTGTTGAGAATTCTCTGTTCAGTTCAGTGCCCCATTTTTTTTAATTGGGTTAATTAGCATTTTAAAGTCTAGTTTTTTGAGTTCTTTATATATTTTGGAGATCAGACCTTTGTCTGTTGCGGGGTTGGTGAAGATCTTCTCCCAGTCAGTGGGTTGCCTTTTTGTCTTAGTGACAGTGTCCTTTGCTTTACAGAAGCTTCTCAGTTTCAATAGGTCCCATTTATTCAATGTTGCGCTTAATGTCTGTGCTGCTGGGATTATACCTAGGAAGCGATCTCCTGTGCCCATATGTTGTAGGGTACTTCCCACTTTCTCTTCTATCAGGTTCAGTGTGTTCAGACTGATATTGAGGTCTTTGATCCATTTGGACTTGAGTTTTGTGCATGGTGATAGATATGGGTCTATTTTCATTCTTCTACAGGTTGACATCCAGTTGTGCCAGCACCATTTGTTGAAGATGCTTTCTTTCTTCCATTGTATACTTTTAGCTCCTTTATCGAAAATGAGGTGTTGCCTCTGCCTCCTGGTTTCTGGGATTAAAGTACTGTGACACTACCACCCAGTGTGTCTTTTCAATTTTAAGATTAGAACACATAACTCAGAATGTGTAAACGCCATGTCCATGCTGCACAAACAAATAATACTATATTACCCTTAAGAATAGAATCTAGGACATAAGAAACATCTGTTTCTTCACTTTCAATACTTCATCACAACTAGGAACATGGCAAATCCAGCCAGGAAATCTATGATGAGTCACAGAAACATTACCAAATAATGGGTTTTTGGCAGTGTGGCATTGCCTTAAAGTAATATGGTGCACATTCTTATGTATTGTCACCCATATTGATGCAAATAATCACAATATATTATGAACTATGGAGAATATATCAGTTTTTAAACCACAATAAATACCTTTAGTGACTGAAGTACTTACTAAGCAGATCTTAAAGGGGCACCAGATGGTTAGATGTTTTCATATTTCCTATACATTTATTTTTTCTTCAAGGAGAATATCTCACAGATTCCATGAAACATCTTTGCTAGAGGTTACCAAGGTAATATATACTTTCACTCTCTGCTGAAGAAAACATTTCCATTTCCTATAGTTTCCCTTAATCTCTTCAACTTGCAGTTTATCTGTGTTCCCAGACAGTGTGAGCTAAAGCTCACATAATTTGTATCATGGACAGATCAAAAGCCACATACTCGCTGTTCTTAAGCCCACTTTTCAGGTAATCCACACTCTTTAAAATTTTTGATAGAGAACTCTAAATTGTACAAAGAGCAACTTGGAATGTTATCATCTGTGAACTAATTTCTGTTTGGTGTTTCACATTTATTTTCTGTCCGTTCACCACTTTGCTAGTTAATCTAATGATATGTAACTAATCTATGATATGCAATAAAATGTCATGTAATTGTGAAAAAAATAAAATTGAAGCAAGCAAAAAAAAAAAGAAATAAGACTGTTACTTAACATTCTGACTTATGTGGCTGTGATGGTCTTGAAGGATAGAATCAGTATTTGAACTAAAGTAGGCAAGAAGATGTATAATAAAACCACTTTATCCCACCTTGAGAAAAAAGCTATATGACTTGAAGCATGATAGAGACATCGTTTTCTGATGGACTAGCTCACATGAGTCATTATGGATACTGATTATTTTGGATTAAAGTTATTGTAATGTTAATTAGTGGAGTACATCAGATGAAAGAGAGGGTATAAAAAAAGTAGCTGTGATTGATACTCAGTTTGTTGGGCCAGATAGGGTTAGGTTCTGTGAAAGTTATGAGATTGAGTTAAATTGGTTTGGACTCACATAGAAATTTCATGACTTTACTGAGGCTTATGATTGGACATAAGATTTATGAGGTAGAAAAGGACTATTCAATAGTGGTATGGACTACTGGCATGAAAATTTTGATTCATAAGGATGAAAACAATCTAATGGGTATGAAACATAAGCAAAGAAGAAGCACCACCAAGGACTTTTATATCACTACCTCCATCATCAACACATCAGCCATCACCAAAGAGCAAAAACAAATTGAAGAAGATGTAGGAAATGGAGACTTTGATCAGTATATTGAATAAGGCATACAAGAATAGGCATTTTTGTTTAATTCCTTATTGTAGACAAAATTAAGTTATTAGACTATGGACTGCAGTTCTGTTCTTCACATATTTTTTATTTTGAGGAATATTCTATTTCTAATTTCTTTAGAAATTTTATCATGAAGAATGTTTAACTTTATCAAATGACTTTTCTGTATCAGTTGGGATAATGATATGATTTATTTTCTTATTTAGATGGTGTATTATATTTGTTGATTTGCAAATGTTAAATAAACCTTGAATCTCTGGGATAAATCTCACTTGGTCATCATGCTTAATCCTTTTATTTGAATTTATGATTTCATGATTTTATACATATGCCTATTTTATCTTGATCATATATGGCTCTAAACCTTCTGTTTCCTGTGACTTTCTATCCCATCTCAGTATTAACTTTGTCTTCCTTTTATAAGATTTACTAATGAATTTTATACCTAATTGGAGAGAGAATTGTTAATATAATCATCAAAACATATTGTATATTGATATACACATATAAATTCTGAGCTCATTAATACTGAAAACTTCAAAGTGAATTCAAGTATGGAATATCATCATCTCTACCTATGAAAGTATAGATGAGTTATAGACAAATTTCATGATTTATACACACATCTTTATTCCACTGTTTCAAATTTTATTGAACCATTTGATTCTTCAATTATATATAATGATCTGGAAAATTAAAATGCATTTGACTTTAAGAAAAAGTAATTATTTTTTGACAGTACTAAAAATTAGGTAAGTGATTTTTAAAAACACAGTTATAATCTTGCCTGTATTTTAAATAACGAACATGTAGAGCTTTCTTTCTAATTTAAAAATCTCTAAATATTGTTCAGTAAACTATAATAAAATATATTTCCAGTGTTAATAATCAAAATATGGAGATACAATAAATAGAACTGAGTATAGTATTCATACCCATGGGATCTGATAATCAATGAGGACATATTTTCACTTTTGAGTGTACATTCAATGTCTACTTGCTCTCTTGAGGTTAGAGTAATAGCAGGAAACTGAATCTAATGGGAATCTTTGGGCATTGACCCCATGAGATACATACATTATCAGAGTCAGCCTGTAACCACATAATTAGTGGACTTTGGTTGTTAAACCTCTGCATTGAAGCTTAAAGGTGCCCTTGATTCTAAAGAAATTGTGGAGTAAGTTGATATTTCTACTTTTCGTGAAAACAAACCCTGTACAGCATGCACGTGTGATTCTGGACTTCAGCGTTAGTGAAGATAGCCAGAGATCTCAGTTTTCCTCAGTCAATGATTTGCAAATGAAAGTGGGTCTTTTCTTACAACTATATTTTGGAAAACACTAAAGAAAGTACACACATCAAATTACAAGTTTGGCCCTCTTTAGTCTCTGATCAATTGTTAGTCTCTTGAAAACTTCTCAAATATGTTTATAGTGACATGCACCTTGTTTACATTATTATAGACCTAAAATGTATATTAGAGAAGGATATATTTTTGATGGTGAGACATATACCTTTCTTCCATTTTTACAATTTTTTTAAAAAATTATTCTGATGTTTTCTTAAACATTTATGGTGTAAATAAATAGGGTTTTATGTGTACCTGAGTTTTCTAGGTCTTCCAGAATGGTATGTGCACAATCTACATGGCAGGATTTTCTCTTCTCTCACTCTTTCAGATGCAGAAGTTGCAAGATCAAATATCAGCATAGCTTATTTCTTCTTATATTTAGAGGTTTGTTTTATTGTATCATTCTGTGTGCATGTGGGGTTTGGTGTTATATTTATTTTCTTATTGCAAAGACACAAGCTCAACTGGACTTCAGACATGGCCACATTCTAACTTAATTTCTTTCCCCAGAAATTCTTCCCAAGTATAATCAGATGTTGAGGATTAGCAGGATAATTTTTCACTATATGGATTCTAAATAGAGCATCAGTCCATGTCCGTGAGTAGCTTCTCTTTTCCTTTATGTTTCTTGAATACAACTTTTCACAAAATGTTTAGACTATCACATAGTCATATGGTGTATATCTATAAAGAAAATGTAGATGTATAGAAAGCCTCATTATTCTCCTTCAGTCTTCCTGTTTCACTCTTTCAATTACTAAATATTTTGAACAGAAGCATTTTGCTGAAAAACATAAATGCAAACCCTCCCCTCCCTTATGAGTCCAGAAGGACTTACCAATTACATAGACATAAAAAAGTCATTGACAAGTTTCAGAGCTGGAAACAATTAAAATAAACCCTGATTGTTCTTCTGGCTGATGAGGGAGAGGGACTTGATTGGGGGGGCGGGGAGAAATGGGAAGCGGTGGCTAGGAAGAGGCAGAAATCTTTAATAAATCTTTAATAATCTAAAAAAATTAAAAAAATAAAAACTACTTCTTTCATGAAAAAAAATAAAGCCTACTAAAATGTAGATTTGCATCAATATTTCTCACTATTTTCCATCTCATCCCCTAAGAATTCTTTATATAATTCTGTCATAAATTCTTCTATATTGTACAGTATGAGTTAACTGAAGAGAAATTGGAAAGACAATTGCACTGAGATGAGGAAAGTGAAACATACATCCATGTATGCTATATGCATACACATGTGCACGCACGCGCACACACACACACACACACACACACACACACACACACACACACACACACGATTATGGGTCATGTTTGAAGAAATAGCCTCTTCTTATTTCTAGTTAGTTCTTTAAGTCCCATGCTTGTGATTGAAGATGTGATCTATCAGGTCAATATTGTGACCACCTGACCTGATGTTAACTGTCATGTTTTCTCTCCCTTGCTAAAATGGACTCTTATTATTAAAAAATCTTAAGTTCAAAGTAAATGTTTTCTTCTATAATTTGCTTTGGTCATGGTGCTTTATTGTAGCCACAGAAACATGATAAAATCCTTTACATTATTTTAGAATATTAGTTGAGTCATATCTGAAGGCAGGAGTGTAGACTGATCATATATTTAAAACAGAATGCTGGGAAATTAGACTTCTTATCTTTTTCTGTATATATAATTTATGTTTATGTAATCAACATAGTGGTCATCAGAACTCAAAGCAGGAACATATTCTGTAATTTGATGAGTAGTTAAAAAAAATCTGAGGCATTCCCATATTGGTACAAATTGCTGTAGACACACAGGTTTACTATGCTCTATCTGATATCTTCCTCCTAGGTATGGATGGCATCTCGAGGAAATGGTATGCTTTATTTTTTTGTAATAAAATCATTTACCACTATATTTACAAATATTTCAACATTCATTGAAGAGAACTGAAGTGTAGGAACATCATACAAGAGGAATGGAATATAAGTGTATTAGAAGTTGATCTAGAGCCAAGTGGTAATGATGCATGTCTTTAAATCCAGCAGCCAGGAGGTAGTGGGATCTCTGTAAGTTTGAGGGCAGCATGGTCTACAGCCTGAGTTTCAGGACAGTGAGGGTTAGTATATAAAGAAACCTTGTCTCCTAAAACCAAAAAATAAAAAAGAACTACTAATTCAGTTTACATTAATAACATAGCTTAAAAATATTAAAGCACTGGTTCTCAAGTTTCAAATAAATCAAATTCAGTGACATCATTTATGGAAAATATGTTCAATAAGTTATGCCAAGGAATTTATAAAAATTGCATACAAAATGTTTCAATAATTATCATACCCACTATACACTAATGAAACAGTATAATTACCCCCCAAAAATTAAGATCATTTTTACTTCTTTTTTATGTAATATTCAGCATCAATATGGAACTTTCAAATCAATCAGATATTTCTGAATTCTTTCTTATTGGGCTTACATATGCTCCAGATATTGAGTCACTTATTTTCACCTTGTTCCTGTCTATATATTTTGTTACAGTTTTCGGAAACATTCTTGTTATACTGGCTGTAAGCTCTGACTCTCACCTCCATACTCCTATGTACTTCTTCATTGCTAATCTGTCTTTTACTGACATCTGTATAAGCACAACAATAATCCCAAAGATGCTAGTGAACATCCAAACACAGGACCAAAGTATCAGCTACGCCGGCTGTCTGTCCCAGGTGTGTTTTGTTTTGATTTTTGGTACCTTAGAAAATTGTATTCTTGCTGTGATGGCCTATGACCGCTACTTGGCCATAGGTCATCCCCTGAGTTACACAGTTATCATGAACCCTTTACTCTGTGTATTGCTTATTTTTCTCTCACTGTTGATAAGTATCATGTATGGACTACTGCATAGTCTGATGTTGCTAAATTTGTCTTTCTGCACAGACCATAATATCTTCCACTTCTTTTGTGAACTTGTTCAAGTCATCAAACTTGCTTGCTCTGATACTTTTATCAATACCCTTCTTATTTACACCGTTCCTAGTATTATTGGTGGTATTTCTATTGCTGGGATTATTTTCTCTTATATTCAAATTATGTCCTCAATTCTCAAGATCTCATCAGTCCAGGGACGGAATAAAGCCTTTTCTACCTGTGGCTCTCATCTCTCAGTAGTGTCCTTATTCTATGGGACAGCTTTTGGAGTGTATATGAGTTCTGCCATTTCTGACTCTTCTGTTAAAAATGTAGTATTTTCTATGATGTATATTGTGGTGCCTCAAATGCTGAACCCTTTTATATACAGTTTGAGAAACAAAGAAATGAAACAGGCAATGAGACACCTCATCATTTCTGTGGTCTTATCATCTCCATAATTTGAGTTTATACAAACAGTCAGAATGAGAGAAACATTTGTGACAATGATTAGCTAAACCTTTCATCATTATGTCTTTCAAAAATGACTGGGTCCTGATTTGTTTAAGCATATTATTATGTGGTTCATAAGTGTGATATTGGTTTTGAATTTTCAGTTATATAGTGTCCCACAAATAATTTTATTTTTTTATTCATTTCATTTCTGTGACTTCTCTGAGGCAGAAGCAAATAAGGTGTATTTTGCTGTTGTTGTTGTTTGTTTTTAATAAAATTTCATTGACATGTTTATGAAAAGTAAAAGTTAATAACATACAGGTAAATAAAAACTTGTACAATATCAACTTTATATTAAAAACTGGATACAGCCACATCCCGTGCTTGATTATGTTTTGGTTGTAACCCACAGAAAGACTATTTTCCACACTAACAGAAATTTCATACTTTCTAAATAATTACTGAAAACATCCAGGAAAACAGTCTTCATGGAGCTGTATTACCACCCACACTGATTAGTTTATTATTTTTCAATTCATGCTTTGAGTGTCTGCAAATTTTGTCATGATAAATATCTTTGTTATTAAAGTTCATATTATTTCTCAAAGAATAGATATATTAAATTTTTTTCAAAATTACATTTCTATCATTGGAGTACTATGAACAATGAAAATATTTAAGGGGAAATTTAAGTTGATATAGGGAGATAGTGGTTGTGGTCAGGATGTATATGACAGGACAACTGCAAATGAATACTAATAATACTATCCAAATATGTAAACACCATAATCAAATTTATGCATGTATATTTCAGCAAGAATAAGAAATAGGAAACAGCTGTAAATCTCTTCTTACAAATTAATGACGCTAGGATAGCTTGAAATTTTTGTATAATTAAAAAACATTTTGATGAATTTAATGATAAATGCAAAGAGTAATGGTTTCAGTTCAGCCATCAGACACTTTTATTGGAGGGTGGTACTGGAAAAAATTTTATATTAATATTTAATATTGGTGGTTTTGGTAATTGGTAGAATAATTAATGTTTGGCTATATTTCTGTTATCTTTTATATTTCATCTATATTGGTTTTGTTTAAATTTGAATATAGTTAATAGCATTAATAAAAGACAAAAATTACATTTTGAAAGAAATTTTAAACAGTCTGTACTTAAAATCATTAGCTCATATGAAATTAATAATAGAGGAACCTTCCTTCATTAATAATAAGTATGCAGGATTGTTAAAGTTATGAAGTAAAAGATGTTTTGAATGGAAAAAAACAAAACCACTTCTCTACCAATGAACTGATGATTTAAATCTGATCAATTATCCTGAGTGTATGGAAATCTCTTTATATTGCAAAATCAATTGGTTTATTTCTTCCTTTCTTTATGAAATGTTTGATGTTAGTGTACAAGATAATGTTATATGACATGTATATACATATATATCAAATATTGAAATTACCACCTCAACTATAATTGAAGTAGAATTTCAGCAGTGTAAGTTTTGTTAAGAACGTTATTGAAACTATTAGTATGTTACTTAAATATAAGTAAAACTTAAAATTGTATAATCATATTCTTTTCTGCATGGACTATCACTGCTAGACAACATTAATTAAATACTTTGAAAATATTAAGAAACACACAATAATAACATTCTGTAAGCATTAGTTATATACATTTTAGTAAGTTTAATACAAACATATGCAGAATGTAGTTTTGTATATTTTTTCATCAGCATCAATTTTCCAGATAGTATGTAACAAAATTGCCTCAATTTAAAGCACCACGATAACTCCTTAATGCATGAGGTAAATTGTGGAAGGCCATGAGAGTTACAGCAGGTGACAACTCATGTTCAGATGCCAACCCACCAGAAGAATGTTTCTCTGATGGAGGTGAATCCTGTCTGGGAAAATTCTAGAGGACCACTGTTTCTGGAAATTCTTGCTCAAACTTGCTAAAGCAGATTGGTGTATCCGTAATAACTGCATTGTAATAGGTAATCTCACATGATGTGTATATGTAATCTCATGATTCCTTTTTAAATTTATTGGCTCATATATCTGTGGGTAGTCAGGAAGATGACTTTTCATTTAGTTGTATATTTTTGATATATAGAAAATATACTAGGACATGCTTCATAACTAGATTTATTGTTCCATGAGACTCTAAGACACACAAAAAACTGCCTTGTTCCTTTTGTTCAGACTAACACGAGAAAAATAAAAATTTCTCCTCAGTTTAAGACTAACTGCACACAATTAGTTTATTTTTTCCTCACATAAAGTTCAATCTACACTAAAGGCCTTTGTAAATAGATTATAAATTTAAAGCTTTACAGCTGGGATTATACGTAGGAAGTGGTCTCCTGTGCCCATGTGTTGTAGAGTACTTCCCACTTTCTCTTCTATCAGATTCAGTGTGTTCGGACTGATATTGAGGTCTTCTACCCCTGGACCCAGCAATACCACTCTTGGGAATATACCCAAGAGATGCCCTATCATACGACAAAAGTATGTGTTCAACTATGTTCATAGCAGCATTGTTTGTAATAGCCAGAACCTGGAAACAACCTAGATGCCTTTCAATAGAAGAATGGATGAAGAAAGTATAGAATATATACATATTAGAGTACTACTCAGCAGTAAAAAACAATGACTTCTTGAATTTTGCATGCAAATGGACAGAAATAGAAACAGAATCCTGAGTGAGGTAAGCCGGACCCAAAAAGAGGAACATGGGATGTACTCACTCATATTTGGTTTCTAGCCATAAATAAAGGACATTGAGCCTATAATTCGTGATCCTTGAGAAGCTAAATAAGAAGGTGAACCCAAAGAAAAACATATAGGCATCCTCCTGGATATTAACCCTCATCAGGCGATGGAAAGAGACAGAGACAGAGTCCCACATTGGAGCACCGGACTGAAATCTCAAGGTCCAAATCAGGAGCAGAAGGAGAGAGAGCAAGAGCAAGGAACTCAGGACCGCGAGGGGTGCACCCACACACTGAGACAATGGGGATGTTCTTTCGGGAATTCACCAAGGCCAGCTGGACTGGGTCTGAAAAAGCCTGGGATAAAACCGGACTCGCTGCACATAGAGGACAATGAGGACTGCTGAGAAGTCAAGAACAATGGCACTGGGTTTTGATCCTACTGCACGTACTGGCTTTGTGGGAGCCTAGGCAGTTTGGATGCTCACCTTACTAGACCTGGAAGGAGATGGGAGGTCCTTGGACTCCCCACAGGGCAGGGAACCCTGTCTGCTCTTGGGCTGATGAGAGATGGGAGTTGATTGGGGGAGGGTGTGGGATATGGGAGGCAGTGGCGGGGAAGAGACAGAAATCTTTAATAAATACATAAATAAATAAAAACATTAAAAAAAAGAAAATATAAGGTTATAAGACCTAAAAGAAAGCTTTACACCTATGTACAAGGTCAGAGTCGCAGGTGTCTAGCCAAGGTAACTACATGAAGCACCATCAGAAAAGCATGCCAATTCTTCACTTGCCAAGCTTAGCTAACAAAAGACCTATGTCTCAAAGTTTGTCACTGGGCACAGTTCCATTGGAATTTGATCACATTTTTACTCCTAAAACCTTATGTTTCCATGGTAAATGATTCAACTCCTTATTGCTTACATGAGAAATGTGCTTTTGACTAATGAGAGGTAACTTTTAAAATTTTTATTGCTTCAAGTCTTCTCCAAAAGAAAAAAGTTAGAATAGAGGAGGAGACACTAGTAACAATTAGAATTAGAACAGGAGAATTAGAATAGAGACATAAGAATAAATAAACATTATGCAAGCAGTACTAATATGAGGTCATTCTGTAACCTCTCAGACTGGAAATCTTCTAAGTTCCCTTTGTGTTCCCTTAGCTTCATTGTGATAACTCACATGAACCCTGGGAGGAAGCCAGCATAGCTGGACTCTGCAGGCTATTAAAAGGAATGTGTCTATATGGATAATAGGACTACACACACATATACACACACTCACACATAATCATGAAAAAAAAAACCTGCTGATAACGTTTAGGTGCACTTCCTTCTATATCAAGCACTTTACCAGATGAGGTGGTTTCCCATTCCCTATGGCTTATGATTATTTTGTGGCTATTTGTTACTTTCTGTAGTACACATAGCAAAATTCCCCCCATGTTTTTGTCATGCAAAATCTTTATGTTTTCACTGTGAATGCCCTGCTCCATAATATGGTGTTACAGAAGCCATCCTTACCTAACAACAGTCATATTTGTGAGATGTGATTGAGGAACAGTTGATATTACAAGAAACTCTCTGATTCTGTAATTCAAATCTTTCAGCCACTACATCTTTGTATTTGTTCCTTGCGCTTTGTATTCAGAAGTGTTTTTGTATTGGAACTTGGGTCCTCAACTCTTCATTTTTATTTATTGTGGCTTTCTTCAGTGGTTTCTATTACAAAGAATAGTTTCCTTGATAAGGGGTGAGAGAACATGTAACACAGGATATGAAGAAATATTCACATTAGGCTTTATCTGGCTTAGTAAAGTAGTGCTTGCAGATCCTCCTTTAATGTCATTACATGACTGCACTGATTATTTTACTAGGTTTCCAGCAGGAAGCATTGTTTCCCTCTTGCTGAAAAGGTCTTAAGGCAATTAGAAACTTGTTGTTTACTGAAAAAATTTACATGACACTGCCACACCTTAATTATCATACCATGCTGGTCACCAATGTGTTTTATAGGCATTATAGCAGGGTTATGATGGTAGGCAACTCTTAATTGCCTACCTCCTCTGAAATATTACATGATAGCCTTGGTTACAACTCTTAATTGCCTACCTCCTCTGGAATATTACATGATAGCCTTGGTTACAATGAAGAACAGTCCTCAGAAAAGAGGCATTCAGATAATTTCCACCCTAGAAATCTTTGAGACCTGTTTCTGCAATACAAAATGTTTTAAGGAATAGGAATTTGTCTTCCACTTTTAGGGGTAGCCAAGTGAAAGAGCAATAAAAAGTGTGCTTGGGGATTCTTTTGGACAGACCTGGCAAAAAAAATATTTATTTTTATTTATTTAT
>NC_022012.1:13670332-13675060 GCF_000317375.1 Microtus ochrogaster | reverse complement strand
GAGCAGTCAGGGTTCCCTGCCCTGTGGGCAGTCCAAGGTCCTCCCCCCTCCATCCAGGTCTAGGAAGGTGAACATCCAAACCAGCTAGGCTCCCACAAAGCCAGTACAGGCAGTAGGGTCAAAACTCAGTGCCATTGTCCTTGGCTTCTCATCAGCCCTCATTTTTCGCCAAGTTCAGAGAGTCCGGTTTTATCCCATGCTTTTTCAGTCACAGTCCAGCTGGCCTTGGTGAGCTCCAAATAGATAAGCCCCACCGTCTCAGTGGGTGGGTGCCCCCCTTGCTGTCTTGACTTCCTTGCTCATCTTCTCCCTCCTTCTGCTCCTCATTTGGACCTTGGGAGCTCAGTCCATTGCTCCAATGTGGGTCTCTGTCTCTATCTCCATCTATCACCAGATGAAGGTTCTATGGTGATATGCAAGATATTCATTAGTAGGGTTATAGGATCGGACCATTTCAGGCTCTCTCTCCTCAGCTGCCCAAGGACCTAGTTGGGTACACCTCTCTGGACCCCTGGGAAGCCCTCTAGAGTCAAGGCTCTTGGCAACCCTAAAATAACTCCCTTAGTTAAGATATATACTTCCCTGCTCCAATATCTATCCTTCTATTATCCTAACCATTCCATTCCCCCAAGTTCCCCCTATCCTCCCCTTCTCACTTTTCTCTCCCCATCTCCCGTTTCCCCCATCCCACTCCACCCCCCAGTTCCCAATTTTTCCAATATCCAGGAGGATAACTGTATGTTTTTCTTTGGGTTCACATTCTTATTTAGCTTCTCTAGGATCGCGAATTATAGGATCAATGTCATATATTTATGGCTAAAAACCAATTATGAGTGAGTACATCCCACGTTCATCTTTTGGGGTATGGGTTACCTCACTCAGGATATTGTTTTCTATTTCCATCAATTTGCATGCAAAATTCAAGAAATTGTTTTTTACCACTGAGTAGTACTCTAATATGTATATATTCCACACTTTGTTCATCCATTCTTCCGTGGAAGGGCATCAGGTTGTTTCCAGGTTCTGGCTATTACAAACAATGCTGCTATGAACATAGTTGAGCACATACTTTTGTTGTATGATGGGGCCTCTCTTGGGTATATTCCCAAGAGTGGTATTGCTGGGTCCAGAGGTAGGTTGATCCCGAATTTCCTGAGAAACTGAAACACTGATTTCCAAAGTGGTTGCACAAGTTTGCATTCCCACCAGCCATGGATGAGTGTACCCCTTACTCCACATCCTCTCCAGCAAAGGCTATCATTGGTGTTTTTGATTTTAGCCATTCTGACAGGTATAAGTTGGTATCTCAAAGTTGTTTTGATTTGCAATTCCCTGATCACTAAGGAGGTTGAGCATGACCTTAAGTGTCTTTTGGTTTGAACTTCTTCTGTTGAGAATTCTCTGTTCAGTTCAGTGCCCCATTTTTTAATTGGGTTAATTAGAGTTTTAATGTCTAGTTTCTTGAGTTCTTTATATATTTTGGAGATCAGACCTTTGTCAGTTGTGGGGTTGGTGAAGATCTTCTCCCAGTCAGTGGGTCTGGCAAATAATTTAAAAGAGGGCTTTTCATGTCCATTACTGAGGTTTTTGTTAGGTGTTCTTTATATTTTGGACAAACCATTATCAGGCCATATCTGAACAGTTCATTAAACTCTGTAAGTTTAGTACAGAATTGTTTGTATTACTGATTCATTGAAGATAAATGACTTCATTCATTAGAGTTTTTTCAGATACTTTTATTGTTAATCCACCCACATTTCTCCTTCTGTAGATACCTCTCTCCCTCAAAACTGAAAAGGTTATTATTTTTCTCTTTTATCACTGCCCAAACCTCCTGTTTTGGCAATGAATCTGTTACACTTCATGGTTTCTACAGCCACCCCATGCTATGTATGCAAATCTGAAGATTTGGAGCCACAGCCTCCAATAGAAGAGAATACATGAATTTTTTTTATCTGAGTCTGGGTTATATCTCTCAATAAGATATTTTCTATTTCTATCTATATATCTACCAAGTTCATAATACTTTTTTCTTTAGAGCTGAATCATGTATTTATATCATATATATGTAGATGTATACATATACATTTATTTACACACTGAAACATTTTTGTTGATTGAAGGATATTAAGGTTGTTTCCATTTTCTAACTGTGGTGATTTGACTGAGAATGCCCCCCATATATTCATTTTGTCTGAAATGCTTTTTCCATAGTCAATCAAGCTATTTGTGAATAATAAGGACGTATTGCACTTTTTGAGTAGTTGTGGCCTTTTTGCAGGAGGTATGTCACTAGAGTTGGGCTTTGGGGTGTCAAAATTCTATGCCAGGATGATTCTAGTTCTTTTACTGTTGCATGTTTTTGCATGAGATGTAAGATCTCAACTACTTCTCCAACACCATGTATATCTGCCTGCCACCATTTTCCCACCATGACAATTATAAACTGAACTTTTGAAACTGTAAGCCCCCAATTAAATATCATCTTTTAAAAATTTATTTGATCATAATATATATATACATACATATATGTATGTATGTATACACACACACACACACACACACACACACACACACACATATATATATATATATATATATATATATATATATATATATATATATCCTGTTGGCTGGTATTGTGAATACAATAAACCTTGCTTTTGCATTTCAATGAGTTGGTCTCCCTGGTGGTCGTTTGGGGTGACCACAGACTGTGAATAACAGCACTACATTCCCTAGTACATGAAAGCACATTGGATTTTATCAAAGTTTTTTTCTCCATATATTGAAATGATCATGCGCTTTATGCTTTTAAGTTCATTTGCATGGCTTATCACATTAATTGACTTGCATATGTGAATCATCCCTGCATTTCAGGGAAAAGCCCAGAGTTTTCACAGTAGATAATCTCTTTTATGTATGCATTGATTTTACTGCCAGGTATTTTATAGATTTTTTTTCATTGTATCATCATTTGGTTTGGGTATTTCAGTAAAAATGGTTTTATGGAAAGAATTTGAGAGTGCTACTTCTGTTTCTTTTCTTTTTTTTTTTTTTGAGTGCTTTGAAAATGACTGGCCAAAGGTCTTCATGAAGGATGGCAAAATTCTACAGATTCTAAAAGTATTCTCCTATAATAGTCCAAATTTCTATGATGTCTTTTGTAATGTAGGCTGTCATATGCCATGTAATGAGATCAGGCTTGATTCAGGAGGAGGATAGGTGAAGTCTAAGTACAGAGTAATGTTTTTAGGGCAGTAGAGAAGGGATCTGTGGAAGCCTGCAAGTATGCTTGGTCCTTGTAAGAAGGCTGGATTCTGGCAGAATCTAGAGTCTTGTTACAGCACAGAAAAGTTTGGTTATACTATGCTTGGGCAAGTGATGTTTACTATACATAACCTCTGTATTAGATTTACTTATGACCCACATATATTTAATGACTTCGTGTTCCATGTAATGTTGATTATCTTAGGTGATAATGAATTTTCAGTGTTTGAGCATCATAAAATTGAGATGAGAAATTCCTCTTATGTTGTTTATTTTGTTCATAAATATTTCCACTCATCTCATTGTAACCTGATAAATCAGGAGATTCCAAGAACACCAGGGTACATTTTAATCATTGAGTTGAATTTTATATTAAAACTGAATTATTTGTTATATAACTTGATGTTATAATCTTCTGGCCTGGTCTGTCACCTGGGTACACTGCCCCTTTAGGAAACCAGCCCTGCTTCTTTTCTCCCTTCTCTCACATCCTTCCCATTTCCTCTTCTCTCCTTCACTTTCCCTCTCTGTAATGGTTTGTTTCAGACAAACCTCATCGTTTAAGAGAAATATTACTTTTTTCTTCACATGAGGAAACACACTTAGGTAAAGAAGTAAAAAAATATACCTTTTCTCAAACTCCTTAATTACATCAATAACGAATAATTTTTACAAATTCACATATATTTAACACTGCTTGTAAAGTTCGGATATGTTTGTCATTTACTCATTTATTATGAAGGTTATATGTGAAAATTGCTTACATGCTTAATTTAAAATGCTGAACACTGCCTGTTTAGGTGCTGAGGAATCCCATCTGGACGGGTGAGTGTGTGCTATCCAGGGGCGGATTGTCCCGGAAGAGAGCACAACCCCCCTCCCCCAGCTCCTTCTGCAGGGCTGTCTTTCTTTTGCACGACCCAGCCCCCCAGCACCCCTCCCCAACCCTGCCCTGCTCTATGCTAGGACCAGTGCTCAAGAACAGTTGTAAGCTCCTACACTAAGCCTACCCACCCAGAGTGGTGAGTGCCTGCCTACCGGGCAGGGCTCAAGGACCTCCAGTAAGGGAGCACATGCACCTTCAGCCGGTGTGGCAGGGTGTCCTGTGTTCTACTCGTCCCCACCCTGCCCCCCAAGTTCCCCCTTTTGTCCTCGGTTCATTGGACTACCAGACGTCCATGTTTTGGTGCTGAGGAGTTCATCTGGATGGGAACAGTTCCTGCATCTACACTGAAGAGATACACCCAGAGAGTCAATCACAGCAAAGACTGGACCAAGACACGAGGCCTCTACTGGCTCCATTTGAAGGAAGAGATGGGAAGGCGCCAATGCAAGAATTCCTCCAACAACCTGAAAGGCAACATGACACCACCAGAATCCAGGGATCCCAAAATAAGAAGAATTGTACACCCTACTCCAGAAGAATTAGAAGAAATCGACTCAAAAGTGAATTATATG
>NC_022012.1:13657108-13664617 GCF_000317375.1 Microtus ochrogaster | reverse complement strand
GGGGGAGGACTTTGGACTTTCCACAGGGCAGGGAACCCTGACTGCTCTTCAGACTTGAGAGGGAGGGGGAGAGGAGTGGGCGAAGGGCAGGAGGAGTGGGAGGCTGGGAGGAGGCGGAAATTTTTTTTTCAAAATAAAAAAGATAAAATAAAATGCTGAACACTGTTAGTGAATATTAGCCTTTTAAAAAGCAGTTATAAGAGATCCATTAGCATAAACTGTTTGAGTAATATAAGTAGAAAAAAGTAATTTTCTACCCTACTGTAAGAGGATTCATGAACTCATTATAAACATCAGCCTAAATTTCTTTTTTTAATTTTTTTAGTAAAAATTTCTGCCTCCTCCCTACCTCCCATTTCCCTCTCTCCCCCTTCCCCACACTCCCCTCCCTCTCCAGTCCAAAGACCAGTCAGGGTTCCCTACTCTATGGGAAGTCCAAGGTTGTCCCCGCTCCATCCAGGTCTTGGAAGGTGAGCATCCAAACAGGCTAGGCTCCCACAAAGCCAGTACATGCAGTAGGTCAAAACCCAGTGCCATTGTCCTTGGCTTCTCAGCAGCCCTCATTGTCCGCCATGTTCAGAGAGTCCAATTTTATCCCATGCTTTTCTAGTCCCAGTCCAGCTGACCTTGGTGAGCTCCCATTAGATCAGCCCCACCATCTCAGTTCCCTGTTTAGAACTGTACCCCATTTTTGATTGATTATTTGATAATTTGGTGTCTAGTTTTGAGTTCTTTGTATATTTTGCAGATATGTCCTCTCTCCAATATGGAGTTAGTGAAGATCTTTTTCCCTTCAGTGGGTTGCCTTATTGTCTTAGTGACTGTGTTTTTAACAGCTTCTAAATTTCAGGAGGTCCCATTTATTAATTGATTCTCACTGTATCTGTGCTACTGGGTTTCTATTTAGGAGGTGGTCTCCTTTGCCTATGTGTTCAAGGCTACTTTCAACGTTCTCTTCAGTAAGATTCAGTGTTGCTGGATTTATGTTGAGGTATTTGATCTATCTGGACTTAAGTTATATGCAGGGGGATAGATATGGATTTATTCGCATTCTTTTACATGCTTTCAACCAGTTATACCAGAATCATTTGATGAAGATACTTTCTTTAATCCATTGAATACTTTTAGCTACTTTGACAAAAATCAGTGTTCATAGGTGTGTGGATCAATATCATGATCTTTAATCTGATACCATTGATTCACTTGTTCCATTTTGTGCCAATACTAAACTGTTTTTGTTATTGTAGCTCTAATATAGATCTTGATGTTAGGGATGGTGATACCTCTGGAATTTCCTTTTCGTAAAGTATTGCTTTGGCGATTCTGTTTTTTGTTTGTTTGTTTATTCAAATGACACTGAATATTATTCTTTCAAGGTCTGTTAAGAATTGGTCTGGGATTTTGATGGGAGTTGCATTGAGTGCCGATTTCTTTTGGTAGTATTGCCATTTTTGCTCTGTTGACCCTACCTCTCCAAGAGCATGGGAGATCTTTCCATTTTCTAATATCTTTTTCAATTTCTTTCTTCAAAGACTTAAAAGTTCTTTTTGAGCATGTCTTTTACTTGTTTGGTCACTATTATCCAAAGATATTTTTGTTATTTTTAACTATGGTAAATGGTGACGTTTCTATGATTTCTTTCTCAGCAGCTTTATCATTTGTATATAAGAGAGCTACTGAATTTTTTAGTAGCTTTGTATCCTGCCACATTACTGAGGTCTTTAACAGCTATAGTAGTTCCCTCATCAAAGTTTTTGGGGACATATATTTATACTAAAATACCATCTGCAAACATCAAAAGTTTCATCTATTCCTTTTCAATTTGTATCCTTTGATCTCCATTTGTTGTCTTACCACTCTAGCTACCTCTTAAAGAACTACCCTGAATAGGTATGGAGAGAGTGGACAGCCTTGTCTTGTTCCTGATTTCAAGGGAATCACTTTAAGTTTCTCTTTATTTAATTTGATATTTTGATGTTGACTGTGAGTGAAAGACCCTCAGAGAGGACCTTTTTCTCCAATGAAGACCCCAGAACCAGGACACTCCAAGACCAGGCCACTGGATGCAATTAGCAAGAGGTTTATTGAGTAAACACAGGTACCTGCGAGCGGCAAAGTCTTTGGGAGGACTTTGTGCACCTGCTAACTGGAGGGCGGGCTTTTTATAGGGAAGAGCAAGCAACAAGTTTACAGAAGCAAAACAAAAGCATGGTTATCAGTTGATCAGAATGGGGGGGGGGCATGAATGGTTTCCTCTCTCAGCATGGATGTTTGGCAATAGTCATACTGTTTCTATCTTTATCTTTATAGATATCCTGTTTTGCAGTTAACCTGCTTTGTTGATTTCCTATCTTATTGACGAGAGCAGGCTGGCTGCTGATCCGGAGAATTTTTTTTTTTTTTAAAGCAAACAGGACGTTCCCCTTGGAGCATGCTAGCTGCGGGTTTTGAGGAGGGGGTCTGCAGGGTCTTTCAGTGAGTTTACTGTCTATTGCTTTTATTATGTTTAGACATATTCCTTGTACTATTGAGCTCCCAAAGACATTTATCATGAAGTTGTGTTGAATTTTGTTGTAGGCTTTTTCAGAATGTAAGGAGATGATGATCTACTTTTTTCTTTCATCTTATTTATAGGGTTTATTACATTGATAGATTTTCATATATTGGACTATCGCTGCATCTCTAAGAAGAAGCCAACTTGATCATGATAGATAATTTTTACGATGTGTTTTTGGATTTAGTTTGCCAGTATTTCATTGAGTATTTTTACTTCTATATTCATGAAGAATATTGGCCTGAAGTTCTCTTTCTTAGTTGCGTCTTTGTGTTACCAATGTAACTGTCACCACAAAAAAAGATTTTGTTATTGTCCCTTTCATTTTTGTGTGTAAAAGTGGTATTAACACTTTTTTGAAATTTTGTTATAATTCTGTATTCAAACTGTTTTGGCCCTGTTTTTTTGAGAAGGGAGACTTTTGATGACTACTTCTATTCCTTTAGGTATTAGAGGTTCATGTAAATTTTTATCTGTTCTTGCTTTAATTCTGATATTCAGAAAATTGTCCATTTCTTTTAAATTTTCCAATTTTGTGGAGTACAAGTTTTTGAAGTATAACCTGATGATCCTCTGGATTTCCTCTGTGTCTGTTGTTATGTCCCCATTTTCATTTCTGATTTTGTTAAATTGTGCTGCTGCCAGCGCAGCCTGGATGCCAAGACTGGAGAGGGGGGAAGGTGCTGGGATTGAGACACAGAGGCTTCTTTTCAGGTGGAAGAACAGCAACCTTTATTTTGCCCAGCAACCTTTTATACCTCTACTCTTTCTGTGGAGACCCACTAGCCAGAAAGAACACAAACATGCTTGTCAAATACAAACCACAAGGAAGTTCCACTGTCAGACAGGGGGAGTGAGGAGAGCTGGATCACAACAAAATTGCATATTCCCTCTAAGCCTATTTGGTTGCTTTGGATACAGGTTTGCTACCTCTTTTGTCTTGTCAATTCTTTGTATTGCATTCTTTGTTTTTAGTCTATTGATTTTAACCATCAATTTGATTATTCCCTGGTGTCTACTCCTCCTGGGTGAGTTTCTTTTTATTTCTAGATCTTTCAGATGTGCTGTTAAGTCACTTATGTGATATTTCTTCAGGATCTTTATGTAGGTAATTAATGCTATGTACTTTCCTCTTAGCACTGCTTTCAAAGTGTCTCATAAATTTGGACATGCTGTGCATTCATTTTCATTGAAGTCTAAAAAGTCTTTTAATTTCTTCAGTTCTTCCTTGACCCCATGGGTGATTCAGTTAAACACAGTTCAAATCCCATGAGTTTATAGTCTTTCTGTGATTAGTGTTGTTGTTGAATTCTAACTTCAAGCCATGGTGATCTGATAAGATACATGGGGTTATTCCAATTGTTTTGAATTTGTTGGGATTTGCTTTGTAACCAAGTATGTGGTCAATTTTAGAGAAGAATTTTTTAGATCAAAGTTATCTCAGGGCATGTACCTCAAGGCCTGTAGGACAGAGAAAACCTGTATCAAGTTTGAAAGATAGTCGTAAAGCTTTCAAGTGAGGATATGACAGCAAAATCTAGGTAGACTCTCCTGCAGCCAGAGGGAGGGCTTGGCTGTCTCTCATTTGATGGAGATATCCCTGAATCACATGATGTCACTTGACCTATATATGATGTCACTCACAGTAATAAACTAAGTTCCTGCTTTGACTTGACTGCCTATCAGATCTGATTGTCCTGCATCATGCGGCTGCAGAATGGGCAGACAGCACATTCACCTTTCCCTGGGAAATGAGGCTAAGGAGGCCTGGCAACTGGCACCCAAACAGGCACACATCTGGTCTCAGGGCTAAATGGTTGGTCAAGGTGAGTGGGATCCCATGATGGATAATGCAAATTTACACAAATATGACCAAGTGATTATCACGTTGAGATATATGCTACTCTCCCAAGGTCTGGAATTGTAAGACTACAATTCAATGGAGAATATAATTACTGTGGCCCCCTGGGCACCCACTGGAAATCTTTTCTCATGGGACACATGGAACCAGGTGGAGACTTGTAACACAAACAGGTCCTGCTTGTGGGGGTTTCTGTCCTGCCCAGTACCCGACAGCCAGCAAGCCCCAAAGAAAATCACACAGAGAGTCTGCATTAATTATAAACTGATTGGCCCATTAGCTCAGGCTTTGTATTAGCTCTTATAATGTATATTACCCCATTATCCTTAACTATGTTAGCCACATGGCTCAGTACCTTTCTCAGCTGGCAGGTTACATCTTGATTCTTGGTGGTCTGGGCAGGAGTGTGAGGAATGGGCTTCCTCCTTTCCAGCATTCTCCTGTTCTTATCTTCCCGCCTCTACTTGCTGTCTGATTGAGCCGCCTATACTTCCTGCCTGGCCAATCAGCGTTTTATTAAAATACATGATTGATAGAATACAGACAATTCTCCCGCACCAGAGACTCTGGTCAGAGAAAGGGAAAAACACTTTGATATACCCTCACCATAGGGAGGTGAGTAATAATATCCAATAATAATTATATCCATAATAATATCCAATTATTATGGCCCTTAAGACATGTTTTCACACCACTGCTGGGCCTTCCCCAACAGATGGTAAGGAATAGGCCAGAGACTAGGATAGGTCTAAGGAATCTGAAAATAATCAACTGGCTAGAAGGGCATAAGAAAAGGAGACAGGTGAGGAGCAGGAAAAGGCCAAAGATCGGGAGCTGTCTGAAGAATCCAAAAGTAACCAACTAACAAAGAATGGGAGAAAAGGAGTCAGACAAGGAGGAAAAATGGGCACAATTTACTGAAGAGTGGTTCCAGGGGAAAAATAAGGCAGGCAGAGGCAAAGACAACAAGGAAAGTAGATATTGTTTGTGATAGGGAATGGTCGCCTCCTTATGCCGTGAGCTGCCCTGGAAAGAATAAAATGGGAGAGGAGAATGGGACAAACAAGGGGCTCCATCCTTGCCAGGAGGAAATGAATATGGGAGGAACAGCAAAGTTGGGACCTCTCACACAGAGGAACATAGGGCAGAGCCTTCTGGGGATCCTAACCCTACTTATGCTGAGGCATATAGCGCTAAGGTTTACAGACCCTAAGCCTTCACAATCAGTGTTGTCCCCAACCCTAATTGCCCCCTAGCCTGGTATCCTTGGGAATCTAAGGACCAGAAAGAATTGAGGAAGGCAGTGGCCGAGATGACCCCTCCTTCAGGACCTTCTTTCAGGAGGTAGCCTATCATCCTTGTATCCCCAAGAATTGGTATGTTCTGGCTAAGGCCACCCGGGGCAAACCCAATATGTTAAATGAATGGCCTTCTTTAAGGAGGCCTCTCGCACTAGGACAGTTCAGTAGAGTGGCTGACCCCCCCCCGGTTCCCATCACTTATCCAATGTTAACTGGTACAGGGGAAGGCTTTTCCACTGGGGTCCAACAAGCCACAACTGTACTTCTGTATCAGAACCAAGTCAGTCAGGTAGACCTGGGCAAAGCTAGGAGGGACCCACTGAATCACCTATAGTTGGCACAAGGCAAAAACAAGGGGAGCCGCTTCCAGACTTTATTGTCCATGTAGAGACCAGCCTTGAGAGGAAATTGCCCCCCAGTGGGCTTAGAGTCCAATTTACAAAGCTCCTAGTCTGGGAAGGTATGAACCAAGATACTAGGATTGCTTGTTTTGGCCTTATAGGAGGGTCCAAGAGTCAATGAGTTGTGTTGTTGCAGACTGTCAGGATTCAGGCACATACCAAGCAGACTCTTGTAGTGACTTTTCAGGCCCAGATCCAAACTCTAGCCTTTTCTATTACTTAAAAAAAGCCCTGGCAGCTGGACAGCAAAAGCAAACACATGGGTAATGTTTCTTATTTGGTCTACTGGGGCATTTTAATAGGGTTTTCCCACAAAAGGGCAATAAGAACCAGGTGCAGAAGGGATCCCCTTTGTCTCCGTGCCCTACTGCCAGAAGAGGTACCATTAGGCCTCGGAATGCCACTCCAAATTTGATATAAATTGGAAATCCATTTCAAATCAACATTTAATAGATGTTGTTACTAAAACTGACCTCCTAGCCTTTTATGATGATACAACTGAGCAAGGTGTCATCAGGAAGACCCCTGACACCTGGATTCACCCCCAAAAGTAGAGACCACTGTCCTCAGGGTCTTCCCCATTAGGCAGGAACCTGGTAGGCGAGTATGGGTGGAGCAGTGGCCATTACCTGAACTTAAACTTAAGATGCTCAGAGAAATCACCAGAAATCTGAGTCCTTGGAATAGCCCTGTGTTTGTGATATGTAAGCCCAATGAGACCTGGAGAGTGTTACAGGACCTATGATCAATCACTACCCATACAGAGCTAGTGGAAGCCCCTTTAAAAGGTTTACCTTTGGTCCCAGAAATCCCCTCCCAGTTTCTCCTCACTGTAGTCAGTCTAAAAGATTGCTTCTTCTCAATTGCTCTTCATGAGAAGGAATGCTAAAATCTGTCTTTTCCATTCCTACAGTTAACTACTCTCGACATGATGAGGGATACTAATGGGCTGTTCTTCCAAAGGGAGAACTAATAGTTCAAGCTTTGCCAACAATATTTGTATAGTGCCCTCTCTTCTTATTTTGACAGGGACAAAACCCTTCTACTCTTTTATATGTTTATACTGATGATCTAGTCATTGGGCGTTTGGAGGAATGAGGGCTAGCTCCCTGGGTAACCACTATCGTTGATATCCTCCAACAACATGGCTTTAAAATAGCCCCAAACAAAATATAAAAGGTACCCCCATTTCATATATTGGGATTCCAAATAGCACTCACTCAATACAAAGTAAATGAAGCCCAACTAATCCTGCCTGAGCCTCTCACTTTGTCACTTTATGTTTATTACAAAACATAATGGGCACTCGGGAGGCAGAGACAGGCGGATCTCTGTGAGTTCGAGACCAGCCTGGTCTACAGAGCTAGTTCCAGGACAGGCTCCAAAGCCACA
>NC_022012.1:13656029-13656998 GCF_000317375.1 Microtus ochrogaster | reverse complement strand
AAAAAAAAAAAAAAAAAAAACCAAAAAAAACAAAAAACAAAAAACAAAAAAACATAATGGGGAAAATGAATCGGGTAAGGCCCTGGTTGCCCATAGAGACTGGGAGACCAGATGTGTTATATGATTTCCTAAAAGTGGGACAACTTTATGAGATCATTTTCTTACCCCCTGAGGGTCAACAGGCAGTCGCAGAAGTCAATGAGCTCCATTAGACTTCTTTGGTGAGATATAATCCCAACATTCCAATCCAAGGCTGGATATTATTAGGAAAAAAGACCATGCTGGTTGCCATTGTACAGGAGTCACAACCACAAGAATGGGTACACACCATCATGGGGGTCACTCCCAGAGTGTACTCTCTAGTCAATCAAATAGTTGATGTGGTCATAAAAATCAAGGAAACATCCTGACAAAAACATCCAAGACAAAAATTACCAAAATTCTCCCTTGTGTGTGATCCGCTCAATGATGGCTATATATATTACCCTACAAGAGGTCACGGAACTCTGCAACATCTATCCAGACAGCTTTTATATTGTGAACTTACTGCCATACTCACTGTATGTCTATATCAGCTATTTGATAATTCTATTTCTGCGTTGTTGATACAACTCAGATTGCTCTTAGAAGGTAGAATATCACTAACATATCACATCTCCTGCTTTCAATCCTGAAGTTAACACATCCTTGAAATACACTGGTTTACTTAATTCAGAAGTGTTTTCTATTATCTAATGTCTCTGTTCTGCCATTGTTTCTTTTTCATTAGCATTAAGAAAAGTCAAGATTATGGGCTGGAGAGATGGCTCAATGGTTAAGAGCACTGACTGCTCTTCCCAAGGACTCGGGTTCAATTCCCAGCACCCACATGGCAGTTCACAACTGTTGCGGGAGGTCCTTCCGCTCCTCCAGCCTATAGCCGCTGAGATACCCGCCCATTGGGGCGTGGTCTCTCTCCCTTTAAAAAAG
>NC_022012.1:13592280-13647977 GCF_000317375.1 Microtus ochrogaster | reverse complement strand
TCTTCACTTCCTGCTCGGCTGGCGACTAGACTCCTTTCCTGGTTGTACAGAGGGCTGACGGTGATCTGTAAGTTTTTTCCCCTTTTAATAAATAGTACCCCATTAATCATAATTCCAAACTGCTGTGGCATCGTTTGTGACTTACGTCTACACACAACTGTCTGAAAATCCAGTTCCAGGGGATCTGACACCTCCACACCAATGCACATAAAATAAAGTTAAATAAACCATAAAAAATTTGAAAAAAAAAGAAAAGTCAAGATTAATAAAGGAGTGTGCTGAATATGGATGCCAAAAAGAAATCCCACACTAGCTCAGAATTCAGTATAATAAAGGGTTATTTCGGGGTAGACAGACTCACAGATCACAGTCCTCTGCATGAATAGGGAATAGGAACCTAATTCAGCAACTGGAAGAGAGAGTGAACACAACCTCATGGTATATGAGACCATGACCAAGTGGGTTTGTATCTTAAAAGCTATTGTCTGAAGGAGTTCCCCCAACACCATGTGATCCATTTCTGGGGGTATTCTTCATCCCTTTCATTTGTTTAACATATCCTTTATCATTCAGTTTGATCTTTCTATAACTTCCTAACCTGTAAGATTTTTTTGGCATACTTGTAATATGCTTCATATGATGGTCATAACTTCTAGGAAATGTCTGATTATTGAATGAGCCTTTGCTGAACTCAAAGCAATTGCTCACTGGAAACCAGAAAGAGTGAAATGGTGTGGTGTACATATCTTAATTTTCAAAATTCTACAGAGTGGAACACAACCATATGCCAGATTTCATAAAGGGTATCCTTTGAATACTCTCCATGCTGCGTCCTGTGGGCAGTGCTGCTTAGTTATATAACAAAAAAATTAGGACATCTCCTTATAATCCTCTCAGCTTGTTATCATGTAGTGGAAAAGCGCTTTTTTATGCCTTTGCTGCTGACATGATATTTTTGTGAGATTCTGAGGCTTTCATCACATTTCCAATCAATAATCAATCAGTTTCTACATGACTTTGTGCTAGAGGACCCGGTAGCCCCATATGGTATTGGATGTATGTTACGTATATAAAACAAAGCCTATTTCTGATTACATCTTTAACCTGAATAAATAATAAAATATGAGTTAAGTATTCAAACTTCACACTCAAATATGCTTCTTGATAACAAGAAATAAAAAACACAAGTAGAATGCACAAATTGCTTACAGAATTTAAATGATCAGTGATTACGAAGTATTAAATGGAAGAAATGGAAAAAACAGAGGACACTGAATAACAGAAGTATAAACATAAGGTCAATTTATCAACTATACCGAATGCTTGTCATATTGACTCCTGCTTGCACTCCTGGGATAAAAATTATGATACTATTCCTGGTGTAAAATGAGGAAATTTCACCATCAAGCCATGGGGACTTTGAGACTATATAGTTGTCAGACATATGAACACTGAATCAAAATGCCTGAGCTGCAAGTCAGCAGTAGCCTCACTCTCTTCTTCCTACTTGTTATCTAACCAGGAAGCCATTTTTGCACCTCTTTTACCTGAGAAAAAGACATTTGCTTTCTCCCACTTAGGTGAGCTGTTGAACACAATTCTTCTCAACAACAGAAAATTTGTAAGTACTTCATTAGTGAATGAGTATAAACAGGGATAGTTTGATAATTTCATTCAAAAGAAGCAACAAGAAAGCTGAAAAATGCAAACCAGGTGCCTATGAACTTCTTGCAGAACAAATATGGTAACCTAGATTTTCTTAGCACATTCTCATCCACACTGCCATCCACATCAGACACGGTATTCTGATAGACATCTGGTCTCTATAACATTCTCTCAAATATAACGCTACCTCTTCTCAAATTTAATAATTCTATGAACACCTTGGATAATTGCTCTCCTCATCCGCATTATTCAGCTATATGTATAAAGAGAATATCTTAAAGGAAATGGGGAAAATAGTCCATGGGGAAAAAAGGATCATTTCAGAAAAATAAAAAAGCAAAATGGTAAATTGGGAAATCTGAGAGAGCATTAAACATTTTTGAACTTTTTCCTGTATTAGTAGGGGTTAGCCTAAAACATCCTTCTAGATTTCAGGAATCTCATCTCTAGTCCATACTTCTTATATTTCACGAGGTGTCCTGTGTGCTTCTATAACTGAGAGCATGAAGTGTCTCCACTATTGTATCAGGTGTGCTTCACATTATTCTCCAGCATGGCCTCATTCACATGTTTTGTCTAGAATGTAAGTGTCAAGTTTGATGTTTTAAAAGCACATATTAATTGTGAAGGTGTATGATGTATCTCATAGAGTTTAGTGATTTAACACTTTGTAATACTTTGTAGTCTGATAACATAAATGCGATTGGAGAGGTACAAGATGAAAGTGAACATAGATCATTAGCCTGTAAATTCAAATTTTATACAATGTATGAAGAGTCAATTTCTCTTTTATTTTTCCTTCTAGGTGTTCAATTTTATACTTTACAAATACATCCTGAGTGTTGAATGAACACTGCAGAGCCATAAATCTAGAAGTGATCAGGACGTATAAAACAGTTCTAGAATTGTCATTTCCATCAAATGAGAAGGTGATACAAGTATAGCAAAGATTTTATTTTTTTTTTACATTCAGTCCTAATTTCCATAAGAATTATCAGAAAAATGAAATCTAGAAACCATTCCATTTCAGCTGTTTCAGAATTTCTTCTCCTTGGGCTAACTGATGATCCTCAGCTCCAGCAGCTTATCTTCATTCTGTTCCTATGCATATATCTGGTCACTGTACTAGGAAACCTGCTCATCATCTTGGCTGTCATCTCTGACATACATCTGCATACACCTATGTACTTTTTTCTCTGTAGTCTTTCCATTAATGACATTTGTTTAAGCACAAACACAATACCAAAGATGCTCATAAACCTCATAACTCAGAATCAAAGCATATCTTACACATCTTGTCTTATACAAGTCTGGTTTGTGTTGGTTTTCACTGGACTGGAAAACTGTCTCCTTGCTGTGATGGCCTATGATCGCTATGTGGCCATTTGTCACCCTCTGAGGTACTCCACAATCATGAACCCTTTTTGGTGTCTCCTGATGGTTTTATTCTCTCTGGTCCTTAGCTTTATGTTTGGTCTCTTGCACACTCTGATGGTTTTACACTTGTCTTTCTGTACTGACATTAAAATACCTCATTTCTTCTGTGAACTTGCTCAACTACTTAAACTTGCATGCTCTGATACATTCATTAATGACATCTTGGTATATTTTGCATCATGTGTATTTGGTGGCATTCCTATCTCTGGGATAATTTTTTCTTACACTCACATTGTATCAACAGTTATAAGAATGCCATCAATAGGGAGAAGATATAAAACATTTTCCACCTGTGGCTCTCACCTGTCAGTTGTCTCACTGTTTTATGGTACAATTTTGGGTGTGTACATCAGTTCTGCAGTGACTAACTCTCCTGAAAAGACTGTAGTGGCTTCAGTGATGTATTCTGTAGTCCCTCAGATGCTGAACCCTTTTATCTACAGTCTGAGAAACAAAGACATGAAAGAAGCCCTGAGGAAATTAAGCTCAAGTGTTTGGGTTGCTTTACGATGGCATTCAAATTCCATTAAAAGATAACTTAAAGAAACACGATTTTACCTTTCTCTCCATTACTTGAAGATTACAGAAAAAAAAGTTAGAAAAGATACCTGATAAAAAAAACCCCAAAGAACATTTTCTGCCTTATTCCTGGGTTAATTTCTCTATAATTGAAACCTAGTAATACTCCATACTTAGAGCAAATACTTACTTTTTTACAATGTGTAAGTAGTTTGCTAAGACTTACCCTTGATAGTACAAATATTGTGGACAGTTGTATCTTCTGAGTTATTTATGGTCAGCAGTCATGAATGTGGAACAATTAGATTATATTAGCACTTAGAGAGGATTGTGTGGCAACTGATATATTTCAATGATGAAATTCTCAATAATAACAAAATAAAGCTTATATTGCTGTACTGAGTAGTGAATGGAGGTTCCTTTCATATTATTGTAGGGTTAAGCCCAGCCTTAGGGGGCATGTATGAGCAATGAAACCTTATGAAATGTATTCTATAAATGTTTAAATTGTATTATTAGTTTCTTTTATTTTTCTTTAAATGAAAATACTTTTCCCATACAATTTATTCTGATTACGGTTTTATCTTTCTCAACTCCTTTTAGTTTTTCCCTACACCTTTCCCATCTGGATCCAAACCCTTTCTATCTCTCATTAGAAAATTAACAGGCATCTGGGGTAAGTGATAAAAAATAAAATCATGTAAAACAAAAACAAATCAGAATGGGACAAAACAAATAAAAGAAAATACTAAAGAAAAGGCACAAGAAAAACATAAATATACAGAAAGACACAGAACTTATATTATGCTCGTCAGATTCATTCATTAATTGACCCATATGTAACTTTTTATTTATGAATAAATATTTTTAATAATTACCTTTTCTGATCAAGGATACTTCTCTATATTCCCTAATACTAACATTGGATTCCTCAGTGCATGCTGACCTACAGGAAAAAGGGTCTGGAATAGCATGATGTTGAATAGGAGGATTGGAGATGAAAAATAGACAAAAACAATAGCTAGAATCTGAAGGTCTTGCATAACCTGAGGACTTATGCCACGCAAATTTATCAAGAAGTGAAGAATCCTATATATGATTACAGGAGAGAAATGACCAATGTCAGCACAGAACTAAATCAGAAAATGTTGGCAAGAATAATGCAGGATATATAAGACACATAACTGCTTTAAAACTAATAAAGCCCAGGAGGAAGAGCTAGTTCCCCACAAACCTCAACCTTGACACTTTTAAGGCTTTTGGCTCATAATGGACTTGCCAAGTCTGCTCCTGGATAAGAACACATAACTAAAGTTCACAATTTTCTTTCATTATGGCCTGCTTAATTCTTGGGTTAGTCTGGCTACACTGATAATCAATACCTAATTCAGGGAGAAGCAATTCTCTTATGGAAAGTAAAATACCATGTAAATATCATAATATTTGCTTTAGTAACTAAAATTATGTCCAATGTTAATGATAAAATGAACATTTCATTATAAGATTGGCAATAGTCCTGTGCTTAAACACTAAAATATACAAGCACACAAAATACAGGCACAAATATTTATAATATACCATAATATGAATGAAGGTAATGGTATTTTAATTTGACTGAAACATATTTTGAATTAACTTTAATGTGTTTTATTCATTTTAACTTTATATTTTTAATCATATTTACACATTAATACATTATATTAAGAATATGTAGAGTAACATAAATTACAGAATGAATCTATCTATATCTATAGATAAAAGAGATTTGTTAGAATGATTTTAAGGCTGTGTTCCAGTTAATTCAAAAATGACAGCCTATGAATGAAAGGTAAAAGAATCCAGGAGCTGTTCAGTCTATGAGGCTGGATATCCCAGTTGGTCTTCAATAGATGCTAGAATCCTGAAGAAGTAAGCTCTAATGCCAGTTAAAGAAAGGATGTGACAGTGTAAGAGAAAGCTGGCAAGCAAAAGGGGGGGGGTCTTTTTAAATGTCTTTTATATAGATTCCCAGCAGAAGGTATGACTCAGAATAGAAGTGTGTGTTCCCACCTCAAAATATCTGGATTAAAATATGTGACTTCCCTCCTCAAAGATCCAGATTAAATGTGGGTCTTCCTATAATAGCCAGAAACTGGAAACAACTTAGACATCCATCAACCAAAGAATAGAAAAAGAATGGAGTATTACTCAGTTCTAAAAACAACGACATTATGAAATTTGGAGAAAAAGTCTTTCTGAGTGAGGTAATCCAAACCCAGAAAGACAAAGACAGTATGTACTTATTTATAAGAAAGTATTAGCTCTAAAGTAAAGGATAACCATCCTATAATCCACGGACCCAGAAAAGATAATTATAAAGGAGTGCTAAAGTGAGCAATGCTTTAATTTCCTTCAGAAGGAGAAATAGAATAGATTCACCAGTTGCACTAAGGGTAAGTAGAGATAGGAATAAGAAGCATCAGGTAGGTGGACTGACAGGGAGAGTACTGGAAGAAAAAATTGAAAAGGGGGCATCTCAGGGTGAGGTAAAAACATAGTGTAGTGGAAACTCCCAGGGATTTTCGAGTGGCCTCAGCAAAGACTCTTAGCTGGATAGCCCAGAGACTTAGGATAGAACCATACATGACAGGCAAAAAAAAAAAAATAGTCAATGTAATGATGCTAATTATATCCTGCTGTACTCATTGATTGGGGCATGATCTAATTGTCATTAGAGAAGAATCATCCAGAAACTGATGGAAATAGATAAAGATACCTACAGCCAAACATTAGGCAGAACTTTTGTAATCCTGCAGAAGAAGGGGAAGGAAGATTGTTGGAACAAGAGAGCTCAATGACACTACAATAAATCCCATAGGATCTCTCTCTCTCTCTCTCTCTCTCTCTCTCTCTCTCTCTCTCTCTCTCTCTCTCTCTCTCTGTCTCCCAAATTGAAGGAAAAGGGTTATCTTGATAGAAGTAACAATTATGAGGTTATTGAGAAATCTGGTACTATGGAAATGCCTAGGAATCCACAAAGATGACTCCAGTTAAGACTCTAATTGTAGAGACAGTGCCTGAATTGGCCTTTCCCTGTAATCAGACTGATGACTAATTTGTCATAATAGAACATTCACCCAGTAACTGATGAAAGCCGATGCAGAGTGCCACAGCTACATACTGAACCAAGTTCCTGGATTGCAGTCAAAGAGAGAGAGAAAAGGAGGAGGAATAATATGATCAAAGAGATTAAGACCAAGATGGGGAAACCCAATGAAACAGCTGACTTGAGCTGGTGAGAGCTCATTGACTCCAGAGTGCCTGCAGGGGAACTTCTATAGGACTGAACTAGGTCCACTGAATGTGGGTGACAGTGTGGAGTTTTTCATTTTGTGGGGCCACTCTCAGTGGGATCAGGATTTATTCCTTCTTCATGAACTGGCTGTTTGGAGCCCATTCCCTATGCATGGATACCTTTCTCATTCTAGATACAGGGGAGGGTCTTGGTTCTGCCTCAATATGAAGTGACAGACTTTGTTAACTCCCTGTGAGAAACCTTACCTTTTCTGAGGAATAAATGGGGGTCAGGGTGGAGAGAAGGTAGGGGAAGCAGGAGGAGGGTGACCTGGGTTTGGTATGTAAAATAAAAAAAGATCGCTTTTTAAAAAACCCATAGAATCAACTAACCTGGGGTCATAGAGGCTCATGTAGTATGAACTGACAACCAGAGATCCTACAGGGGACTGATGTAGGCCTTCTGCAAATATGTTATAGTTATATAGTCTTCTTGTGAAACTTCTAACAGTGGGAGGATTGTCTGTGGCTCTTTTACTGTTTATTCTTTATCCTGGGTTGATTTACCCAGTCTTAATATGAGAGGAGTTTTCTAGTCTCATTGCAGCATGATATATTTGGTTGATTTCCAAGGGAGACCTATGCTTTTCTGATTGGAAACAGAGGAGGTTGGATGTGGGTGAGAGGGTAAGGTACTGGGAGGAGAGGAAGGAGGGGAAATTGTGGTCATCTTGTAAAAAATAATCATTTTAAAAAGGACATTTCATTTCACATGATAAAGCAAAAACCTTCCAAGATATGCCAGATTTTTTTTATTTTAATTAACTCTCTATATAGTCAAGTTGATATTCCAACCATAGCTATAGCAAGTCTACCTTTGGTCAACTTAACTGGTGATCATATTTATTTATGCTATTCTTAATTTTTAAGTGAAAACAATCAAGTTGATAACAATGCCTAGAATGCTATAAGTATCCCTTGTACCACTGAAAATTATAAATCTAAAATAGGTGACAATGTCTTTTGAAGGATATTCTTTAAATATCTCAAATTTAGAAACGATAGGCATTGATATTCTTGAATAAAATTACAGCACATAATAAAAAATACAAGTATCTATACAAACAAATTTGTACATTTGACATAAACATTCATGCCAATTGCAATCATTGTTTCTGCAACTGATCACTTGGCCTTAGCTAGTATTTTTCAAAACCATCCTCTATTATGCACTCTGTTTTTCTTTCGCCCTCTGCAAGTACACTCAGTAAGTCTTGACTTATTTCCCGGAGGAGATCTACCTTCATTTCTGGTGGGTCTGTGTCCTTGGTCATCCTTTATGGATTCCTTTAAAGTACTTTCCCAATGTGTTTGATAACAGGATGTTTTGGCACCATGAGACACACTAAAAGATATCCTGTATTCTAGACATAATCACCCTTAACTCCATTATGGTGAAATAATCCAACTTTCCTTTGTTAACCTGGATTAGTCACACTTCCAACACAGATGATTCCTTTTTTAACCTTTTGGATTAGCAGTATCAGAAGCTCAATGTAGACATGGGAATGTCAGATCTTCCAGTTCAATGAAATGCTTCTTGTGGCTCCTGAAAATCGTACCCCTCCAAACCCAAAATGTCTAAGCCAGCTTAGCTTAAGGTCATAGAAAGAAAAAACAAATATTTTCCTAGTAGGTTCTTATGAGTGATAAATGAGTAGAATTATTACCACCCCCACCTCATCATTCCAAACTCCATCGATCTTGAGTATGGGAGAAGCCATACCATATATTAGATACTGATTCAAAGCATATATTCATTCTGGAGAACTGCATCCCAGCCCTTCAGGCTGCTGCCACCTTATTCACATTGTAAGTATGTCATCAAAAGACCATTTTATCTTTGTATTAGGCAAGCTGCCTCAGTAGACAACATGGTAGTCCCAGTGGAATCCATAGCTATAGGCCCACTGTCACACGTTTCAGGACATGAATAGAGTGCTTTGGATAAAAGTAATATTGTGTGGAATAACATGAAGATATAAAATCATTCCGTAAGTCTATGTATCATGATTTTGGCAGAAACAGTACATGCAGGAAAGGCAAATATATAACCTGAATAAGTATCTACTCCAGTTAGGACAAAGTGTTATTCTTTCTGTGGAGATAGGGATCCATTGTAATCAACCTACCACCAGGTCACTGGCTGGACACTGAAAGAATGATGCCATTTCTGAGGTTTGATGTTGGTCTCTACTATTGGCTGATATTATAGTCAGCAGCAGATGTGGACAGGACAATCTTAGTACTTGGCAGTTCACATTGTCAAGTCTATGCGTAACTCCCATCTCCGCCACCATGACCTCTTTGTTCATAGGCCCACTGGACAACGACATAGTTGGCTCTGGGAAGAGGCTGTCTATTCACAAAATGGGTCATCCTATATAATTGATAATTAAATGCCTCTTCAGATGAAGTCACTTTTTAAAGAGAATTTATATGGGACAGACGTGTCTTGACTTGCTTCACCCATTAGGAGAAATTTATCTTCATACTATTTCTCTAGTTGTGTTTCTCATCGATTTTCTAATCATTGTCTTTCAAAGTCCCTGACCATCCATCCAATCCATTGACTATAGCTCATAACTCAATGAACAATCACACATCTGCTCATTTTTGCTAAAACCAATATATTGTTCATCCCATAGTTCTACCCACTGGGAAAATTTACTTTTGTTGGTGTTTTTCATTGGCTGTAATGCCGTTGCTGTCTACTTCTGCATGATGCTTACATACATGCAAAATCATCATTAAAGCAGGCCCTCATTGACTTTTCCTCTCCCAACATACTCCATGAGACAATAGGTACATGTTTGGTAGCAGAGTACATTGTGACAGAAATAATACAAGCGTTTGGGCATATTTTCTTTTGTAACTTGCTTATGCTCTCAAGACTTGCTTGAGTTCTATCATGTGTATATAACTTCCATTTTATGATGAAATTCTGGGATGCACAGCTTACCTTTGAATTCATTGGCCAGATAATATTTACCTTATGATAAGTTCTCATATCATATGATAACGTAGTGGCCCAATTCAAACGTTCAGTTTCCACAAAGTCCAATAATAGACCAAGAAATATTTCTCATAGAGAAAATAGTTGTCTATACATGATGACAGATAGTTGTTCCAAAATCCCAAAGGTCTCTTCTGTGTTTCGCCTATTTAGGTTTACCAAAGACCCCAAACAGTATCCACAACAACCATTGACATCTCAAAGTAACATTGGGTCTGCTTGATCATGTGCCCCAAGAGATAGAGTGAACTGCACAGTAGTATTAACTTTGCAAGGACTCACCTCCTGTTCCAAGCCCTGCCCAGACCTAACAGCTTTCTGAGTCTCTTGGTATATGTGGTGGAGTACCCCTCTGGAATAAGGAAAATGTTGTCTCCAGAATCCAAATGTGTTAACTAAATGCTGTGCTTTTTCTTGGTGGTGGAGAAGTCGGGTGTGATAATTTATTCTTCACTTCAGAGGAATATCCTTGCATGTCTTACACCACTGATATCCTAAGAACTTCTCTGAAATAGCAGGTCCTTGATTTTTGATTGGATTCATTTCATATCCAGTGATGCAGTAAAGTTAATAGTAAGCTAGAAATTGTTGCTACCTCTTGCACACTTGATACATTCAACATAATGTCATAAATACATTGTGGAAGAGACAAGCAATCAACATCCTTTTGAACTTAGATATTATACAAGGCTGAGGAGTTAACAAATCCTTCAGTGAGGAATGTATATTACTGGTCTTGTTAGTTTGTAATCAAATAGTTTATGATCTTATTATGGGCAGTATAGAGATGGAGTCATTTTTAGATCAATAACTGCATAAAATGAGCCACAAATGAGTTAATATGCTAAAGTAAGGACAACAGCTGAAACTGGATTCACTACTTGACTGAGTTTTCAATGGTTTACTGTCTCTCTCCCTGACCTATTTGTTTTCTGTATTGTTTAAATGTGAGAATTAAAGGAAGATGCAGTGGAATCTACCACCCCTACAGTTATCAAATAATTGATGTGGAAGTAATTTACAAAATTCCTCAAGGGATGATACTGTTATTGATTCACTATTTTCCCTTGCAAAACTGCTCTAATGCCTTTCATTTAGCTTCATGCAAACACAGAGAAAGAGAGAAGGGAGAGGGAGAGAAAGAGTTGAAGGAGGGAAGAAATGATGAGGCATCAGAGATAAGATCAGCATTAGATTCCAATCAGCATGAGTTTTTCTTAACTTTGTTTATGTGAAATTTGGAAACATGCACATTTTGAAATGATTATTACCCTGCTGATAGAAAATACATCCATTTTGCAGTTCCCAAGAGGACACAATCATCTCATTCAATTATATATGTTGCTTTATTCTAAAAGAAAGTTGGAGACACTATAACAATTTTGAGTGTATGAATCAAACACTAAAAAAATTTATTATCACTGTCAACTACTTTTATGTTCTCTGGAGCCAAATAATATTGCTCTCTAAGGACATATCTTTTGAAATTGCTGATTACTTAGAGCTATTATATAGTTAGTCTTTATCACTGGGAGATTGCCTTCTGGCATGTTTCCATAGGAGACTTTATATTTGTTTTTCTCATTTACATTTTTTGGTGTGTGTTTATATTGTACAGTGACATGCTATGAGTCTCATGAGAATAGGCTCCATTAGGATGATACAGAGATTCCAGTAATTATATTCACATGAATTTAGAGTTAATTACTATCAAGGATTGCTTGCAATCTAAGCAATATTAACTAGGTGAGTTCTGTTGAAAAGCAACAGTTTCTAACTACAGCTAATGACCACCTGCAGGGTTACTTTCCATATCCCACAGATGACCTACTGAGTATAAGTTATTCAACTACCTATAAATTAAAAATTATAGCACATATATGCAGAAGCTGTTATAAAGAAATTTGAAAGAATTTTATTATTATGCTTATAATACAGTTCAGTGGGCAAATCTCTTTTCATACAAGCATGAGGATCTGAGTTTGAACTCTAAAAGAGATATCTTTTTTTAAGAAAAAATAGGAATATTGGTGTCATCTTGTAATCTAAGAAGTGGGTGAAGTAAAGATAGGTGGATCCTTAGGGCATGCTTGCCTCACTTCCTATATGACACCTGTCTTAAAATAGCAAAAAAAATTATATAATAAAGTATTTGAAGACTGAGGAACAGTACCCAAGTTGGTTCTTTCACCTATACAAGAATGCACTTGGATGTTCATGTGAACTCAAAATATATATCTGTACCTGACCACACAACACATAAATACATACATATTTACAAAAAATATAGTAATAGTTATTTGCTTATCAATGTTAATTTTATACTAAGAAGTTTTTGCTCAGATGGTCAAATAAAGTGTCAAGAAATTAATACTGAATCTATCTATTCAAAACATTGACTAGGGATGTTTGTTATGACATTTTGATACATCCATAGATGGTCAAATAAAGTGTCAGGAAATCAATGCTGAATCTATCTATTTAAAACGCTGACTAGTGATGTTTTTATGACATTTTTATACATCTAAAGGATAGATAACATGAACTACTACAGATTCATTTTGAGTGGGTTTTAAGATAATTGTGAGCCATTTAAAAGTTATAGAAACTTTACCTTATACATATGATGAGATTACTTTTAATTTTATTTTTGCTTGAGAGTTTAGAGTAAGTCTGGTAGACAGTCAATATTTTTTCTTGTTATACTACAGGAAATGTCTTCCTTCTTTTCTTTCAATTTTACTAAAAATAGATTCATATACCATGTAATATATCTGGAGCACAGTTTCTCCTCCTTCTACTCTTTTCATTTGCCCTCCACCTCATCTTTTTCCAAGATTCACTCCCTCACCTATTCTTTTTCAGTTAAAAGAACAGGCCTACTAGAGATGGCAGCCAAACAGGAAAAAAAAAAAACAAGATACATTTTAACAAGACAAAAGTCCTTATTTTGAGGTGAGGCAAGGCAAGCTAATAAGAGAAAATGGGCAATGAGGTTTTGATTTCAGTTTTCAGCAAATGACCCTGTAACATGAGGCTCAGTATTTCTTTTTCCAGTGGGCCAGATCACATCCTGCTGCTTCGGTGGTCTGGGCAGGAGTGGGAGGAATCAACTTCCTCCTTCTCAGAATTCTCCTGTTCTCATTGCATCATTTCTACTTCCTGTCTGGTTTTCCCGCCTATACTTCCTGCCTGGCCAATCAGCGTTTATTTAAAACATGATTGACAGCTTAAAGACAATTCTCCTGCACCATGACCCTCTGTTTTAACATCAGCCTGGGTTCTTTGGAGATAAACACTGCACACTCTTGGCCAACAACTTCACCGAGTGCAATCCTGACCATCCACTTGCATCAAATGGCCATTTCAGACTCTGTGTCCTTCATTACTAGCAGTCATCACTATGGTCTCTAGGAAGTCTCCACTGGTTTAGGCTTCCACAGTTCCTCCCAAGTGTATCCCAATTCAAGCTATCTCTCCACATACTTCCTCCTCCATTCTACTCCCCCTTTCTGAGTCCCATCTGCTGGCACAGGCCTTTACTACAGCATTCATGAGTCAGAGCCATAAAGATTTCTGAGTTTAGGCCCAGCCTGGTCTACAAAGCAAGTTCTAGGACAGCCAGAGTTACACAGTGAAATCCTGTCTTGAAAAATCAAAAGAAAAATTCTGAAATAATTATGTAAAGATGACTCATGAAAATATTTTCATCTGTTAAGTTTGGAAAGAATGATAGAAAGATGAAAGAGTGGACAGTGAATATTAAGTACTATCTTTATTAGCAAATACTCATGAAAATATATTTGTCTTTGATAATAAGGATCTGTTTCTAGAATTTAGAACTAAGAAGTTTATCTCAAGTGTTTTTAGAACAAAGACTTCTCATTTCCATCAATAGACCTTATCAGAAAAGTCATACAAATACCTCTTCTTTCATTTATAAAAATCACTATGTGTTACCACGGCCTTTTTAAAAGAATCTATTCATTTCACTTTATTTTCAATGTTCTTTTTCCTGTACAATCTATCAAACTCATTAATCAAACAGGTATTTCATAATTTTCCCTTTAGGGTCTAACAATGATTCAACATTAGAGCCCTTTATTTTCAATCTGTTGTTCTTCAAATTCCTACCTAGTCATTATTCTGGAGAATTTATTATCTAATTAATTCTACAGGCTATCTGCTATGGCTTCCATCTTCACATAGCAATGTACCTCTTTCTCTCCAGTCTGTCCTTCACTGATATCATTAAAAGCACAACTGTTGTCCCTAAGATGATGATAAACATCTAAGAATTCTCAGCATAACTTTCATTACTTTCTATAGCTGTCTCTCTCAATCCTTCATTATCTTGAATTTTTTCACCTAGAAAACTGCCTCTTCACAGTCATGGCCTTTTACTTCTATGCCAAGATCTGGAACTTGCTGATGTACACAGTTATCATGAGCCCATACCTCTGTGACACACTGGTTCAACTTTTCCTTCCCATTAGCATGGTGCATGCTTTACCTTTCAGTCTATCAGTGTTGCGGTTGTCCTTGTGTGCAAGCCAGAAAATCCATTACTTCCTGTGTAAACTCACAGAGATCAACAAATTTGCCAATTATGATATTTTCAACAATAACATTTTGATATACACCGTGGGTAACATGTTTTATGATGTACCAGTATCTCGAATATTTTCTTTTACTTTTAAATCATGTTACCTATTTTACGATCCCACATACAGAGAGAAGATGAGAAATCTTTTGTACCTTTTCTTCTCAACTCTCACTGAAAACCTTGCTCTATGAGATCAGTTTTATTGTGGGCTGCAGCTCTTCAGTTGTTTACTAATCATTTTAAAATAAGGTGTTGTAAGTATACACTTTTAATACTTCAAATGGTGAACCCTGCTATTTATGACTGGAGAAATGGGGAAATGAAGGGTGTCTTGGGTCATCTCATTCTTGACATTCATGTTTAGTTATTGTATAATTATTGATTTTAACTTTGATTTCTATAATGTGATAATATAACAAAGTAAATATAAACTCAATAATTTAGTCATCCATCACCCATTTCATCCACAATTAACAGTTATATGATATCTAGGTATTAAATAGTTTAAATTTAATCTAATTCTGTTGTATGTTGAGGTATATGTATAATTTCATGTGATTCCATTATATAAACTATATTATCTGACTCCATTGAAAACAGTTTTCATTTTGGATTTCAATTTCAACAGACATTTATCAACCCATCTCAAATAAGCAATTCTATCTTATTTATATATGTAGGGGAACAGGTTCAGGGAGTTTGAATTTTTGCATCCCAATACCTCAGCTTCTTCATGAGCAGATGCTTAGGATCATGGTGCTTATATTTTTTGTGTGCTTTAGATATTTATTGAAGAATTAAGACAAAAAGGCATCCTACTGAGTGGGAGAAGATCTTCACCAACCCCACATCAGACAAAGGTCTGATCTCCAAAACATATAAAGAACTCAAGAAACAAGACATTAAAACTCTAATTAACACAATAAAAATGGGGCACTAAACTGAATAGCGAATTCTCAACAGAACAAGTTCAAATGTCCAAAAGACACTTAAGGTCATGCTCAACCTCCTTAGCGATCAGGGAAATGCAAATCAAACCAACCCTGAGATACCATCTTACACCTGTCAGAATAGCTAAAATCAAAAACACCAATGATAGCCTATGGTGGAGAGGATGTGGAGTAAGGGGAACACTCATCCATTGTTGGTAGGAATGCAAACTTGTACAATGACTTTAGAAATCAGTGTGGCAGTTTCTCAGGAAACTAGGAGTCAACCTACCTCAGAACCCAGCAATTCCACTTGGGAATATACCCAAGAGATGCCTAATCATACTACAAAAGCATTTGTTCAATTATGTTCATAGCAGCACTATTTGTAATAGCCAGAACCTGGAAACAACCTAGGTGCCCCTCAGTAGAAGAATGGATAAAGAAAGTGTGGCACATATACACATTAGAGTTCTACTCAGCGGTAAAAGTGACATCTTGAATTTTGCATGCAAATGGATGGAAATAGAAAACACTATCCTGAGTGAGGTAACCCAGACCAAAAAAGAAGAATATGGCATGTACTCACTCATAAGTGGATTCTAGCCAAAAAATAAAGGAATTGAGCCTATAATTCATGATCCTAGAGAAGCTAAATAAGAAGGTGAACCCAAAGAGAAACATATATTTATCCTCCTGGAAATTGGAACTAGGTAAGATCACTTGGCAAAAGTTGGGAGCATGGGAGTGAGGGTCGGGTGGGTGGAAGTCGAGAGGGGGAAAGAGAAGGGAGAAGGGGAGGATGGGGAGAGCTTGAGGGAATGGGATGGTTGGGATGGAGGAGTGTGGTTGTGGGAGCCTGGAAGTAGATATCTTTATTAAGGGAGCTATTTTAGGGTTGGCAAGAGACTTGACTCTGGAGGGGTTCCCAGGTGTCCAAGATGTCCCCAGCTTGTTCCTTGGGCAGCAGAGGAGAGGGAGCCTGAACTGGCCTTATACTATAGCCACACTGATGAATATCTTGCATATCACCATAGAACCTTCATCTGGCCATGGATGGAGATAGAGACAGAGACACACATTGGAGCACTTGACTGAGCCCCCAAGATTCAAATGAAGAGCAGAAGGAAGGAGAACATGAGCAAGGAAGTCAGGACTGCGAGGGGTGTGTCCACCCACTGAGATGGTGGGACTGATCTAATGGGAGCTCACCAAGGCCAGTTGGACTGGAACTGATGGAGCATGTGATCAAACCGGACTCTCTGAATGTGGCTGACGGTGGAGACTGACTGAGAAGCCAAGGACAATGGCACTGGGTTTTGATTCTATTGCATGGACGGGCTTTGTGGGAGCCTAGTCTGTTTGGATGTTCACCTTCCTGGACCTGGGGGGAGTGGGGAGGACCTTGGACTTCCCATAGGGTAGGGAACCCTGATTGCTCCTTTGACAGGAGAGAGAGGAGGAGGGGAAGGGGGAGGGGAAAGGGGAGGGGAAAGGGGAGGGGAGGGAAGTAGGAGGAGGGGAGGAGGTGGAAATTTTCAATAAAAAATAAAGTAAAAAACAAAAAAAGAATTAAAATAATGAGTAATAGATTTATTGAGAGACAATTTCAGAAATGGGAGTAGCAAGCACTGCAAGTTTAAATGAACTGAATGAATAGTATTTGGTTTTCGCATACATTATACTTATACTATATTGATTTTATTTTTACATATGGGACATATAAAATCAATATAGTATAACTATAATGTATGGGTGCTTATATTTTTGATGTGAGTTCAAACAGAAAAATTTCATATTATTTTTAAAAAACACTACCTACATGTGATACATAACTATCATCTCATCAATCAGGGGCTGTGAATGGAGAACTGGAGTTACAGACATGTATGAGCTTGATAGTTAAACCTACTTTCGTTTTTAAAGGTTTTAAGTTTTAGCTCCTGGAATCCTTTTTTTCCTTTTTCCCACCTACATGCTGAACTTTCTTTTGTAAATACCAGATTTCATCAGAGGTTTAAAAGTGTTCTAATATATTAAATTTAAAACTGTATAAGTAAAATGATACATTGAATATCAGAATTCCTCATTCAAGTTATAATATTGTACTTTGGAATAATTTCAGATCCTGTCAAATGTTTTTGGTCATTAATATGGACCTAGGCTGTAATCAGTTATTAATCCATATGTCTCAAATAAAAGAGCTTTATGTAGAAGTGTTTACGAGATATGAGTATATCACTAGCTACAATTATGAAATAAAGACACACTAAACATTTACGAGTTCATGTGTAAAAGTGGGATACTATTAAATTACCAAAAATGTAGGAAAAACATTGATGAAATTGCCCTGAGTAATATCATTTATGGGAATTTTTTTCTTTCTTTATTCTTTTATTCAATATCCTGACTGTCATTTCTCCTTCTCTTCTTCCAGTTCCCACTCCCGATCTTGCCATTTGAGAAGATCTGCTTCTCCTCTTGTGTCCCTTAGAATTGCTGGCTTCCCAGTAATATCAACAAAGCAAGGCACAATAACATATATGGATTCTAGCCATATACTCTCTTCTCAGGACTGGGCAAGGCAACCTAGTATGAGGAAAAGGGAATTACGAACAGGATAAAAGATGCTAAGACACCCACATTTCCTCTGCTATGAGTCTCCAAAAAAACATCCAAACTAAAACCATAATATGTTATCGGAGGACCTGAGCAAACTCATGTTCTCTGATTGCATCTTCAGTCTTTGTGAGTCCCTAGGAGCCCCACTTTTTTGGTTATGTGGGTCACACACTCCTAGTGTCCTTGAACCCTTTGGCTCCTAAAATTCTTTCTTCCCTTCTTTCAGGGTGTTTTCCAAGAGTACAGACACAATAGAGATTTCTCTTTCTTCCTAATATTTATCTGTGTGTCTCTGCATCTACTCCTATGAGCTCTCTGATGACAAGTAATATTATTTTTAATATTACTTCCCTAAGTGCAAGACAGCCTCCCATCCAAATTTGCAAGTTGGATTTGATAAAATTAATTGTTTTTATAATAAGTTGAATCAAGCATCAGGTCAAATTAAGCACATAGATAAAAACTCTATTACCAAATTTATTTTGTAGAAGGGTTTGCTATCTTGAGTAGATATGTAAGCCAAACAACTTAATCTTAAAAATAAAGTATTAAAATTTCATAAACACCTATTTATTCTTCAATTATATCCCTATTTTTTCTATCTAGTTTAAAAGACAAAATGTAAATTGATGATATATGTGTGTGTGAAAAGGTGCTCAATATATATTTAATTAATTTAGTTGAGCACTGTAGATACCTGAAAAACACAGAAAGAATAGAGATTTTAGTTTTTAATCTCAGCTTCAGAGAGTTCATTCCGTGACTGTAGCCCCATGTGCTTAAGATAGATATTACAGTTGCAATACTATGTGGTAGAGGAGAAAATTACCACATCTATTTTTATGCCACATCTTTGAAATCAGAGTGATGCAATAAAGAGAATGAGATTTCACAATCTGTTCTCCAGAGTAAGAGAACAAGTCACTTGGAAACTACATGCTTACCCATAGTAGGCATCTTTGGGATTAGAATAAAATTGGAGTAGATACCTGGACTAATGAGGCAATTTTTATTATCCCCTTGAGATATGTGATTGGGTAACTCAGTGTGAGGTGTAAGTTTAAAGCATAATACTTGCACAGTCAGAACGAGAAGCACTTGGACCTTTTAGTGAAGTTACTGAGGACAGATACTCAATTTCTAATATACAGGTCAGCTTCTGAAATTAAGACAAGTATCTTAAGAAAATTTTATCCTGAGGTAACATGAGTAAGAAAGTAAGTGAGAAAGAGTAAATATGAAAAGAGATCCTCTTGATTTGTCTTTTCTCAGTCAAGTAATCCCATGAAATAAATCCAACATTGATGAATAGTTTATTTACCAGGTTCCATATTCTGAACAACCAGAGGTATGATTTTTATTCATTCAAAAATATTTTCTTTCTCAACACATATTTCTCTTAATATATTACACTATTTTCCTGATTTTTTTATACTGTGGACAGAAGACTTTGGAGTACTTTAAACATTAAAACATATATGAGGTAGGTAAAAAGAGAGAATATAGGTTTCTATCAATAGAATATAACTATAGCCAGTGGTATTCTAAGGCTATTCTAATAAGTACTTAAGTGATTCTGTCACAGATGCTCTTGAATTCAATTTTCTTTTTACTTTATTCATTTCAAAGTTCCCACAAAAATAATGGAACTAAAAAACCAAACAGCACTTTCAGAATTCCATCTGCTTGGACTGACAGACAATCACAAACTTCTGCCCCTCATCTTCACCATGTTCCTCTTCATGTATCTGATCACAACTCTGGGAAACCTGCTTATCATCATGGCCATCAGCTCTGACTCCCAACTGCACACTCCCATGTACCTTTTCCTCTCTATTCTTTCCATTAATGACATTTGTTATAGTACAGTCACAATCCCCAAAATGCTGGTGAACATTCAAGTACAGGACAACAGCATAAGTTACATAGAATGTCTCTCTCAAATATGCTTTGTTTCAATTTTTGGTGGAATGGAAAATTTTCTACTGGCAGTGATGGCCTATGACCGCTATGTGGCCATTTGCAAACCCCTAAGGTACACAGTCATCATGAACTGTTTTCACTGTATCCTGATGGTTCTATTCTCCCTTTTCCTTAGCATTATGGATGCCCTGCTCCACAGTCTGATGGTCCTGCGGCTTTCCTTTTGCACAGAACTAGAAATCCCCCACTTTTTCTGTGAGCTTGCGCAGATTATCAAGCTTGCCTGTTCGGATACATTTCTTAATAATTTCCTGATATTTGTTGCAGCTTTTTTCTTTGGGGGTGGTCCTGTCTGTGGAATTATTTTTTCGTATATTTACATCGTGTCCTCAGTCTTAAGAATGCCAACTTCTGCAGGAAAGCACAGAGCCTTTTCCACTTGTGCATCACATCTGTCTGTCGTTTCCTTATTCTATGGGACAGGATTTGGTGTGTACATCAGTTCTGCAGTGACAGATTCTCTCGAAAACACTGCAATAGCTTCCATGATGTATAGTGTAGTTCCTCCATTGCTGAACCCCTTTATCTATAGTCTACGAAACAGGGAAATGAAGAAAGCATTGGGAAAACTTGCTGGTAGAATCATTTATCTTGTGTGATGTATCCTGTGGTATCCATGTGGCATTTTAGAGAAATTCAAATTAAGTAGAATTCTAGTGAACAAAAATTCTCCCCTTTTCTGTAGTACCTAAAATGACTTCAATGTGTGATGATGACTTGGCATACTTCAACTCACGCTCAATTTTGTTTACGTTGTATGGTCTGGATTAAGCTCTATCTATATTACCTTAGTTCTTAGAGCAGTTACTTTACCCACAATACACAGAAAGACTACCTAAAATTACAGATGTTATTGTATTTTTTTCTCAAAAGTAGTTACAGTTGGTAAACTGGACTTGGTATGAATACCACTGAAATAAAACTGCATCTATGTGGTAGTATTATTTTTTTGGTGACCTGAGAATTTCAACTTATTACTTAGATTCCTATCAACTTGCTAGATATGTACTGAGAATCTATCATCTATCTATCTATCTATCTATCTATCTATCTATCTATCTATCTATCTATCTATCTATCTATCTATCTATCATCTATCATCTTCTATCATCATAGTAAGGTAGTAAGGATATCTATTATAATGTATCTTTATTAATAAAATTTATTACATTAAAATATCAGTTAGTTCAGATTCATAAAGCTTTAAAATGAACAATGAAATTGGTTTCAGTTTAAGATTATCAGTTGCTGTATTAGTGAATTAAAATATAACAGTTCATTTTTTTCAAGTATGTTGGAAGATTTATAACAAGATATAGGTAATTTTCATTTGATTCTACAAAAAAAATTCCTCCTAGGAACTGGTTTTCTTCAGAAATGCTATGGATTTAGGGAAAAACATAGATGTCAAATTAAATATGGTGCCAAAGACATACCATTTCAGCCCTTTGCTCTGTTACATGAATATTTAACACTTGAATAATTGACATAACACATCTTTGCATTGGACTGAGTGACGGCCTTATGTCCATGTCTAGTTTTTGTCATTCAGATGTGGTTGAAGACACTAACGATGTGCCTGTATATGGTAATACATTCACACATATACAAAGGAGCACTAAGTTGAGAAAAGTCTTTTAAGTAACAAAGAGTATGTGCCCTAGGAATGGGAAAGTGATGAATTTATATGGGGATATTAGAATGTAAGAAATTAAGATGTTTTGCTCAAAGCATATTATGAGTGTATAAACCCTCAATTAAAATGAAATAATTTATTATAATCTAGTCATAGAAAATATATTAGAAATAGCTTTTATTATGCAAAATACTAAAAATTCCACTAAGAATCTACATGTAGATTTTTAAATAATTGCATATTTATAATTTCTTATTATATTTTTACTGAATGTATTTTATATATTAATACCAATGCTGTCTTTTATTTGTGATATAAATGTATAAAAAGACAGGTGTGAGTATGAGGCTAACAAAGAGAGATAGCATAGAGAAGTAGACAAGACTGTCTTTATGTTAAAAGCTATTGAAAATAAACAGGGATCCTGGAAATACTGACATATTTGTAAAATCTTTGGATGCCAAATTAAATATAAACAATGAGAAAGAAATGCCTCAAGTTAATATCAATACAAAGTATCTCTCCATTTCACAATGAAAATTAACTTTAAATGTGACAGAACTCACAAAACTAAATACACAGAAAAAAACAAAAGCTCAAATTCATAATTGGACAGTTTTTAAAAAATAATTACCAGAAAGAATAAACAAGAACTTTTCTCAATAAAGAAAGGGAAGAAGAAAAATATGTAATAATATTTTTCCAACATAATATTTTATTGATTATTTTGGAGTTCCATAAAATTAACCTCAATCACACTCACTTCTCATTCCATACTGCTGGAAGGTTTTGGGTAGGCTTCTGGGCAGTGGAATGCATTAATCATCTTATTATGTGCTACATTTTGTGTGAGCAGTACCAGCGTGCTAGGCAAGATATACCAACTGATACAATAGTTTGAAAAGTCCTAAGAAACAATGTCACTTCTCAGATGAATTTGAGACTTTCCTACATAAGAGAATTTAATGACTGATAATGTAATCCTGATCCACATCTCATGGATGTGAACATCATTAACCCTAGGTTAAAACCTGTTGCTGTTATTTTTAAATGTCCATGCTGATTGTCTTATACATATTTGTACTTTTATCCTTAGACCTGGGGTGCTCTCACCCATGGTCAGAGAATTTCTTTTGATACAGGCAGTAGTCGATGGAGAAATTCATAACTGGAAAAGTGCTGAGAATAAAAAATTGAGTTCTCATTCCTAAATGGGACACCTATAGTAACCATGCCAACAAGGCTTGGTGAACATGGCAGAAGACAAGGAGGAAAGAGGAGAATGGTGAAATGGTGTCTTCTGTAAATGGCATGCCTATGGAATTCCTGAACACCCTATGACTGTGGCTACCTCCTCAAGAACTGTGCCAGATCAAGGCTGCCAAATTACTTGCACATATCAAGTGCACAATCTCGAGGTCAAACTTCTTCCATAAGATTTGTTTGGAGTGGGTAGTAGCTGGAGGAGGGAGAATCCTTCATTTTGGAGAATGTGGCACCAACTGGATTCAGCACGTTCTCCAAAAAATATGTACATTAAATTGGAGGGAATTTTGTGGAAGAAAATGTGAGGAATGTTAGAGGGATAAATAGAGATAGATATGATTGTATTTCATTGTAACAATTTGTAGAATTCTGAAAAATAAAAATTTAAACATTTAAATAGAAAAAAGGGAAATGCATTGATAATTTATCTAGTTTTTTTAAAAACCATACATAACAACAACATCATAACTATTTCTCATCAAGATCCAGCCAGGCTATGTATATGGATCCACTTTTTAATATTTTTCTACTAAATCAGCTCTTGATAATTTACATTTTTTCTCTAAAATCACTTTTAGATATATTTTATATATCTATAAATGATATTTTCTAATATCATTCCAGTCTCTATGTTTTTTTCTTATCCTACTTTTGTTTAGGGTATTACTATTGAAAGGTTACACCATATTTTTCTATAAATCAACATAAAGCCTAAAAGGTAGCTTTTATTTTTATTTCTACTTAATCCAAATCCCATCCAATGTCCTGTAATTTACTTTTTTTGGAGGGAGTCAACATGTATTGTACATTGCTTAATGTAAATAATGACTTATGAACAAGCATTTGGTTGTTAATGATATCAAATATGAGCATCAAACTTTGTAGCTATAGAGAGCAGAAACAACTCTTCAGGTTCTGAGTACAGTTCTTATTTTTAATCTATTGTTTGTATACAATGTTTATTTTTTCAGGAAATTATGTACTTTGAAAATAATGCAAAAACCCGTAGCTTTATTATGGTGATAATTTCTAGCAACAAAGGAGATAATCATATTGATCTGAATGAATGCCTAAATGTATAAACATTAAGATCATAAGAAATAAAGTTATATATTTACATCCTACTCCTGAACTACTGACTACAAATCTTTCAATCTAAGGGCACAGACCAGAGACACACTTGTGAAAACATCTGTGTGAGCTTTATTCATCACCTCACCTTTGTTAACTAAGAGTAAATCACTTAGTGACACTAAGAGAAAATAAATGCATAATTTATAACCCTCATGGAATAACAAAATAAGTAATATGAATAACAATATAAGAGCTATGATCTGTTATGTAATAGAGCTATATAAGCATCAGTGTTGGTGATGACAGGAATTTATTATGATTATTACATTTTGTTAATATACATTAATATCTACTTTTGTCAGAAACAAATAAAAAACCATGGTAGTGTGGATGATAATGACACATAGGCTCATATTTTTGAATACTCTTTTTCCCAGTTGGAAGACCTGTTTGTTGAAGATTAGGAGATGTAACCTCATAAAAGGGAATGTTTCAATGGAGGTGGAATTTGAGGTTTTAAAACATTCCACTATCCCCATTGTCTTTTTCTGTCTCTGTATTGTGGATGCATTTCAATTGCAAATTCATTTCAGTGTCAGCTGCCTGCTGTCATCTTCTCCAACACCAAGGTCGTAGATTCTAACACTCTAAATCTTAAGCCCTAAATTAAATGCTTTCTTATACAACTTGTTTTGGCCATGATGTTTTATTACAGCAAAAGAAAAAAAAAGTTAGCTGAGACATGAGCAAAACACTACAATGGAGGAAAAACAAAATGCAGTATTTTATTTAAAGGGCGTTTTTCTGGGTAACTTCTGCTGCAGAGAGTAAAATGCATTGGGGTCTCCACCCCTGTCTCTCAGTTAGGTGCAAATAAACAAAATACCTCCAAAAAAGGGTGCCTGAGTTTGCTGAAAATAGTGGAATAGTGAAGTAATTATGTCATATAGTTTTCATTATTTTGCAACAGTGGTTCCCATATTTACATTTGTGCGCTATCTTCAGCATCAGAGGATATTTTTTTAAATTCTGGTTTTGTATTGGTTGACTAATCTTTGTTTTTTGTTTTTTTTTAAAATTTATTTATTTATTGAGGATTTCTGCCTCCTCCCCGCCACCGCCTCCCATTTCCCTCCCCCTCCCCCCATCAAGTCCCTCTCCCTCATCAGCTTGAAGAGCCAACAGGGTTCCCTGACCTGTGGGAAGTCCAAGGACCGCCCACCTTCATCCAGGTTTAGTAAGTTGAGCATCCAAACTGCCCAGGCCCCCCCAAAGCCAGCACGTGCAGTAGGATCAAAACCTACAACCTAGATGCCCTTCAATAGAAGAATGGATGAAGAAAGTATGGAATATATACATATTAGAGTACTACTCAGCAGTAAAAAACAAGAACTTCTTGAAGTTTGCGTACAAATGGATGGAAATAGAAAACACTATCCTGAGTGAGGTAAGCCAGACCCAAAAAAAGGAACATGGGATGTACTCACTCATATTTGGTTTCTAGCCATAATTAAAGGACAGTGAGCTTATAATTTGCAATCCTAGAGAAGCTAAATAAGAAGGTGAATCCAAAGACAAACATATAGGCATCCCCTAAATATTAACCTTCATCAGGCGATGAAAGGAGACAGAGACAGAGACCCAAATTGGAGCACCGGACAGAAATCTCAAGGTCCAAATCAGGAGCAGAAGGAGGGGGAGCATGAGCAAGGAACTCAGGACCGCGAGGGGTACACTCACATTCTGAGACAATGGGGATGTTCTTTCGGGAATTCACCAAGGCCAGCTGGCCTGAGTCTGAAAAAGCATGGGATAAAACCGGACTTGCTGAACATAGCGGACAATGAGGACTACAGAGAACTCAAGAACTAGTCTTTGTTTTTACACATTTTTTAACAAGAGGTGAATCTAAGACACTATCTGAGAATCATTCTTCTTTTAATAATACATTCTTTAAGATATTTACAGTTCCTATAGAAAACTTACCTATATTTCTACAACATACATTCATCGTATTGACCCTGGAAGCACAGCACCCATTTTATCTGGAACCCTTCCTTCTCCTTAACATCCCAATATTACACATTTTAAACTTTTATTATCTTTATTGTCATTAAACTATTGAGTCCATAGTGCTGTTCATAATCACATATGTTTATGGATATTTACTGGAGCTCTACAAACCTACCAGGGCCATCCTCACAAAGTAAAGAAACTTTCCCTCACTCAGAAGCCATAGATTTCCAATAATTCATAGGGAAGTTTGCATTTCTCAGCACTCCTCTCTGTCATATGGCTCTAATATTATTTTATCCTCTCTTCCACTATTTTCTATAAGTCACAGAGCATAGACAATGATACACATGAAATGTGTCCATCTAAGAACTCTCAATTATTCATTCATTTCCAAAAGTTATGTCTCTGTATTCATCACTACCTTATTAAGTGAAATTCATTTTTATTAAAAATGAGAGAATACATCTATAGGAATATAAATATCAAGAATGAAGTTTGACACCATGTTTATTTGGCAAAATGATGACAATGTCCTTACATTCCTGCCTAAAATCTCCATGGGCTAGATTTTTGCCATGTCCACAATCACCAACATGATCTGATAGAAGCTTCTCACAAGTGAGAAAAAGTGGAGAGGAAATATCATTAAAGATGTTCAACATTCTGAATAATTAGGGAATGAGATAAAAACTATTTTGAAATTTCTCTTTACAATAGTCCAAAATGACCAAGATGAACAAAACAAATGCCAACATATTCTGGTAAGGATACTATGATAAGCTCTGTGAAGCTCTCAAAAAAGCAAAAGTATATTGATCATATGATCCAGCTACACTACTGCTTAGCATATGCCCTATGCCAGAAATATTTCTTTAGCCATGTTCAGCCATTGTTACTATATTATATTTGAAGTTATTCTTTAGTGACAGGCTCCTGAGAGGGAGGGCGAGAAAATAGGTAATTTGCAGATTGAGAGATCTTTCATGAGATGATGTCTCTGTACGCAACTTTATTAAAGGTTATGTTATCTTACATATGTTTTTCAAAGGGAATATGGGGCAGAATCAACAGAAAGCTTTCATATAATGGGATGAGGTCAGCAAAAGGCTAATGAAACAATATGGTACAAAATGAACACAAGATATCCTTTTTAAGATTTTATGATTTTATTTTATTTTTAAATTGATTTTATTGAGCTATACATTTTTCTATGCTCCCCTTCCTTCTGCTTACCTCCCATTCTCTCTTCTTCCATGGTCCCCATGCTCCCAGTTTACTCAGGAGATCTTGTCTTTATCTATTTTCCATGTAGATTAGATCAATGTATGTCTCTCTTAGGGTCCTCATTGTTGTATAGGTTCTCTGGGATTGTGAATTGTGGGCTGTATTTTTTGTTTGTTTGTTTTATGTGTATAAGCCACATATGAGTAACTACATATGATATTTGTCTTTCTGTGTTTGGGTTACTTCATTCAAAATCAAACTTTATGGATCTATCCATTTGCCCATAAATTTCAAGATGTCAGGTTTTTTTTCTGCTGTGTAGTACTCCACTGTATAAATGTACCGCATTTTCCTTATCCGTTCTTCAGTCTGTGACATTTAGGTTGTTTTCAGGTTATGGAAACAATGCTGCTATGATTGAGCATTATTTGGATATATACCAATAAGTAGCATTACTGGGTCCTGAGGTAGATTGTTTACTAATTTTCTGAGAAATTGCCATCCAGAGGTTTTACCAGTTTTCACTCCTACCACTGTGGTGGAGTGTTTCCTTTATACCACATCCTCTCCAGAAGAAGTTTTCATCAGTGTTTTTGATCTTGGTCATTCTTATAGGTGTGAGATGGAATCTCAGAGTTGTTTTGATTTGCATTTCTCTAATGGTTAAGCATGTTGAGCATTTCCATAAGTGTTTTTCAGCCATTTTAGCTTCTTCTGTTGAGAATTCTCTGTTTAGGTCTCTGTCCTATTTTTTCATTGGATTATTTTGATGACCAATTTCTTGAGTTCTTTGTATATTTTAGAGATTAGTCTTCTGTCTGATGTGGGTTTGGTGAAGATCTTTTCCCATTCTGTAGGCTGCCATTTTGTAGTGTTGACCATGTCCTTTGCTTTACAGAAGCTTTACTGTTTCTCTCAGTGTCTGTGCTACTAGAGCTATATATACTCAAAGACGCTCAAGCATAACAGAACGACATGTGCTCAACTATGTTCATAGCAACATTATGCATAATAGCCAGAACCTAGAGGTCCTTCAGCCAAAGAATGGATAAAGAAAATGTGAAACACTTGCACAATAGAGTACTACTCAGCAGTAAAAAATAATGACATTTTGACATTTACAGATAAATGGATGTATCTAGAAAAAAAGGTTATATTGAGTAAAATAACCCAGATCCAAAATGAGAAATATATGTACTTACTCATAAGTGGATTATAGACAATAAAGCAAAGAAAAACCTGCCTGTGGTCCACAAGTACAGAGAATCTAGACAACAAAGAGGACCCTGAAAGAGACATACCTGGATCTACATAGGAAGAAGAGAAACACAAGATCTCCTGAGTAAATTGGGAGTGTGACAGTCATGGAAAAGGGTAGAATAAGAAAAGGGAGGAAGGAAGGTTAATGGAGAAAAATATAAGCTGAATAAAAGTAAATAAAAATATTCCCAATACTTTAATATTACGGCTTATATTTTACAGATACCCAATAGATAAAAAATTGGAATTTCATTCCTTTTTCTTCTATATATTTTACTGTTTAATTTGAGATATAACTAAATATATCACCTAATATGATGTTTTCTAGATCCATCCATTTGCCTGCAAATTTCAAGATGCCATTCCTTTTTTACCACTGTGTATCACTCCATTGTATAAATGTAACTCATTTTCCTTATCCATTCTTCAGTCAAGTAACATTTAGGTTGCTTACACATTCTGGTTATTACAAATAATGCTGCTATTAACAAAGATGAACATATGCATTTGTAGTATTATTGAGCATCCTTTGGGTATATACTCAAAAGTGGTATTTCTGGGGTCTTGAGGTAGGTTATTGCCTAAATTTTCTGAGAAATTGCCATACAGATATCCAAAGCAACTGTACTAGTTTGCACTCCCACTATCAATGGAGGAGTGTTCCCCTTACCCCACATCATCTCAAGCATAACCTATCATCACTGTTTTTGATCTTGGCCATTCTGACATTTCTCGGATGGCTAAGGAAGTTGAGAATTTCATTAAGTGTCTTTTAGCCATTTTAAATTCACCTGTTGTAATTTATCTGTTTAGGTATATACCCCATTTTTATTGGATTATTTGTTCTTTTGATGAATATTTTCTTGAATTCTTTCTATATTTTGGAGTTTGATGTGTGTTTGGTAAAGATCTATTCCCATTCTTTAGGCTGCTGCTTTCTTTTGTTAACCATGTCCTTTAATTCTTCACAGAACTTGAAAGAAATTATACTCAACTTCATAAGAAAAGGCAAAAAACTGAAGATATCCAAAACAATCCTGTATAATAAAGGAACTTCTAGAGATATCACAATCCCTGACGTCAAACTCTACTACTGAGGTACAGTACTGAAAACAGCCTGGTATTGACATAAAAACAGACTGGAGGACCAGTGGACTTGAATCAAAAAATACAGATATAAAACCACAAAGCTATAAATATCTGATTTTTTTACAAAGATGCAAAAATTATAAAATCGAAAAAGAAAGCATATTTAGCAGATGGTGCTGGCATAACTGGATATCATCATGTAGTAGAAGAAAGAAAACAGATCCATAACTATTGCTATGCATAAACCTCAAGTACAAATAAAACAAACGCCTCAACATAAAACCAGTCACACTGAATCTCATAGATGAGAAATTGTCAATTACACTTGAATGTTTTGGCACAGTAGACCATTTCCTAAATATAACCCCAGTAGCACAGATACTGACAGCAACATTTAACAAATGGTCCTCCTGAAACTGGAATTCCATTCCTAAGGAAATGAAATTCATGCCTGGTAATATAAACATAGCCAGGTACTCATGGCTATTAGATCCATGGATTCTAGAGTTAAGCCTACTACTGTCACTTGCCTAAACTGGAATAACTTTAAACTATTTTACAAGTATATATTTTTATACATAGATAAGTGTAGCTCTTACCCCCATCAAACAAGCTTCTTTTTGCAGCTGCTTAAGAACATTACAGAAATTCACAATTGATCAAAATGCAGAGAATATACTGTAACATACACAAATCCATTTTGCAAATCAACCATATAGCCTTTACACCAAAGGCACAGGAAGCTCAGAGAAGGTGAAGTAGAAATACTAATACAAGAAGATGACCAAGATGTTAGTCACCTATTAGATGCCATCTTTTATATATGACAGGAAGAAGCACTCATGAAATGGCAACAATAATGTACTCTATACAAAATAAACACAATTACATTACTGATTCAATTGGTAATATGTATTTGTAAAATTTCACAAGGACCATATGCTGGATGAAGAGTTACAGTTTTGCAAGGGAACAGTAAATGCTTTCTAATAAATTATTCAATTCCAAATTGTTAGTATTATTCACATATTCATATGAGCAGCAGTGAGTGGACACACTGGAATACAGTCTGAGAAGTTAGGGTATAAGAAGGCTTGACTAAACTCATTGGAAGAATAGTTTGTTTTGAGCTTTAACATGTGCTTTTTGAATGAAAGCTAAATAAGCCACAACAATTCATTTTTCTCCCACTATCCTTTTTCCTTTAATAATCATATTTTGTGGTCAACATTTGCATCTTAACATTGCTTTGTGTCTAGTGCTTTCTCTTGTCTGTTTTGTGTTTTCTCACATTGCTTAAGATCACAGAAAATATTTTTATTATTTTTACACTGAAAACAGCCTGAATTTAAGATGTCATTTGATCATCCTGACACAGAAGAAACAGAAGAACATGATTTTAAATATAACTTTATTAGGATGATAGAGACCCTTAAAGAGGAAATGAAACATTTCCTTGAGAAAAAGAGAAAAAGACAAACAAAAAACTGACAGAAATCCATAGATCTCTTAAAGAAACCCCCAAAAAACAAGAGAAAATAATCAAAAAGGTGAAGAAGACAGTTCAAGCAGTTCAAGGATTGAAAACTGGAATAAAGGAAATAAAGAAAACACAGACTGAGTGTTCCGCTGGGAGCATAGACCCCAACCCCTTGCATCTATCACAGCCCCCAGACCTGAGAGCTGTATTGATCTGGACTTCAAATCCCTGAAGGTCAGGTCCTGACCCCTCCCCGGGGGATCAGGCCACAGAGCATTTAAGTGAACTCCCAAAAGAGGAACTGGTGGTCCCTTTCCTTTCCTCCTGGTGGTTTCATTCACAGCCTCCCAGTTCCCCCTTGGGGCCACCTGAGAGCGCAGGATTCCCACTAAACCTGGTTGGTTTTTAATTTGGCTTGTTTTGATTTGGCTTGACTGGGAATTTGCGTTGGCAGAGAGCTCATGTTAGAAAAAATTCTTAACACTGAGGGAATGGTAGAAATGAAAAACTGTGTAAGTATACAAAAACTACAGATCAAGCATAATCAACAGAATATAAAAGATGGTAGAAAGAATCTCAAGTGTTAAAGAAACTATAAAAAATAGATTCATTGGTCAAAGAAAATGTTAAATCCAACAAATTCTTAACACAAAACATCCAGGAAATCTGAGACACCATGGAAAGAGCAAACCTAAGAATAATTGGGATAGAAGAAAGAGAACTCTAACTCAAAGGCACAGAAAATATATTCAACAAAATTGTAGATAAAATCTTTCACACCCTAAAAAAATATGCTTATTAATGTACAAGAAGCTTCCTGAACACCAAATAGACAGCCACAAGAAAAATACAAAAACATTCCTTGCCATCTAATAATCAAAATGCAAAACATACTAAATAAAAAAAACAATATTAAGAGCTGCAAAGAAAGAAGGTCAAGTAACTTGTAAAAGTAAACCAATAAGAATTAAGCCCAGACATCTCAATGGAAATGTTGAAAGCCAGAAGATCCTAGACAGATGTATTGGAGGCACTAAGGGACCATGAATGCAAGCTCCGGCTACCATACCAGCAAAGCTTTTAATCTACATCAATATAGAAAACAAGATATTCCCTGAAATAACCAGATTTAAACAATACCTATCTACAAATCCAGCCTTACAAAAAAATACTAGAAGGAAAATTTCATTCTAAGAAAACTAACTGTATAAATAAAAATACAACAGCAGATAACCTAAATCAGCAAACCCCAAATAAGAGAAACGCACAAACACTACCACTGAAAAATAGCAGATATTAAAAATCTCTGGTCATTAATATCTCTTAATATCATTGAACTGAATTCACCAATAAAAAGACACAGGCTAACAGAACAGATATAAACACAAGATCTGTCCTTCTATTGTATACAGGAAATACACCTCAACCCCAAAGACAGACATCACCTCAGAGTAGAGTTTTGTGAAAAAGATTTTCTAGTCAAATGGACCTAAAAAACAATCCTAATATCTAACAAAATAGATTTTAAGCTAAAATCAATAAATCAGAAAATATTTATGAATAATAAATAAATAAATTAGAAAAGACTCATCACAGAAAAAAAAACCATCAAGATGAAGTCTCAATCCTGAATATCTATGTCCCAAATACAAGAGCAACCACATAAGTAAAAGAAACATCACTAATGCTTAAACCGTACTTCAAACCCCACACACTAATAGTAGGAGACTTCAACTATCCACCTTCCCCAATGGACATGTCAACCATATAGACACTTAACAGAGAAATAAGAGAACTAACAGATGTAAGGACACCAGGAAGCATCTCTTTATCTTTTTCCCATGCTCTAACATTATAGATTCATATTTTTGAATGAACACATTGATATTTACTGAAATAAAATTTATGCTCCATTGAAAAATGAGCAATAAACTTAACTCCAAATCATGAATGTATTGATTCTTCCTTGACAATCAGGAAGAAAACAGATGGGTAAAAGAAAAGGAGAAACTGGGGACACCCCCAAAAGAAATAAAATGTTTATGCTTGTATGCATATGTAATGCACCATGTGTGTGCAATGCCTAAAGAAGTCAGAAAGTGATATTAGAGCCCATAGAACTTGAGTTGCAGGTAGTTGTGAACTATGTATGGGTGGTGGGATGTGAACCCCAGTCCCTTCAAGAGAATTAAGTGTTCTTAACCACTGTAATACCTTTATAATCTCAAGTGTCTTTTATTCCAATGAGATAAAACTTGATGAGCCCTAAATAACTTCAAAAAAAATTAAGGACTTCCTAGAATTAAATGGAAATAAAGGAACAACATACCTAAACCTTTGGGAGAAAAGTTCATAGCACTAAGTGTCTACATAAAGAAAATGTATTTAACACCACACTTGAAAGCTATAGAACAAAAAGAAGCAAACTTACCCAGGAGGAGCAGAAGCCAGGAAATAATCAAACTGGGGATAAAAATCAATAAAGTAGAAACCAAGGAAACAACACAAAGAATCAATGAAACAAAGAACTGATTCTTTGTTAAAATCAACAACATAGACTAACCCTTATCCAAATTAATCAAAAGTCAAAGAAAGAGCAAGAAAATCAGAAATGTAAAGAGGGACATAACAATAGTAACCAAGGAAATCCATAGAATCATTAGGTCATACTACAAAAACCTGTAATCCACCAAACTAGAAAATGAAAAAAATGGACAATTTTCTGGATAGGCACTACATGCAAATTAAATCAAGATGACATGAACAATACATATATTTATTTTAAAATTGTTTTTATTAAGCTATATATTTTTCTCCTTCCCTTCCTTCCTCTTCCCTCCCCTCCTACCATTTCCCATGGTCCTCATGCTCCCAATGTACTTAAGAGATCTTGTCTTTTCCTACTTCCAGTGTAGAGTAGATCCATGTATGTCTCTCTTAGGGTACTAATTATTATCTAAGTTCTCTGGGATTGTGAATTGTGGGCTGGTTTTCTTTGCTTTATGTCTAAAAGCCACCTATGAGTGAGTACATATGACATTTGTCTTTATGGGTTTGGGTTACCTCATACAATATGATATTTAAAAGATCCATCAATTTGCCTGCACATTTAACGATTTTATTATTTTTTTCTGCTCTGTAGTACTCCATTTTGTAAATGCATCTCATTATCCTTAACCATTCTTCACTCTGGGGCATTTAGGTTGTTTCTGGGTTATAGAAACAATGCTGCTATGAACATAGTTGAGCACATGTCCTTGTGGTATAATTGAGCAACCTTTGGGTATATACCCAAATGGGGTATTGCCAGGTCTTGAGGTAGTTTGTTTCCTAATTTTCTGAAAAATTGTCATACTGAAATCCAAAGCAGTGGTACCAGTTTGTACTATCAGCAGAAATGGAGGAGTGAAATAGGAGTTCCTTTACCCCACATCCTCTCCAGCATAAGTTGCCATAAGTGTTTCTGATCTTGTCCATTGTTACAGGTGTAAGACAGAATCTCAGAGTTGTTTTGATTTTTTAATGACTAATCATGTTGAGTATTTCTTTAAGTTTCTTTCTGCCATTTTAGATTCATCTGTTGATAGTTCTCTGTTTGGGCCTGTACCACATTTTGTATTGAATTATTTGTTTTTTTACTGACTAATTTCTTGAGTTCTTTTCATATTTTGGAGATCAGCCCTCTGTCTGATGTGGAGTTGGTGAAGATCTTTTTCCATTCTGTCGGCTGTCATTTTGTCTTGTTTACCATGCCCTTTGCTTTACAGGAGCTTCTCAGTTTCAGGAGGTCCATATTATATTATATTATATTATATTATATTATATTATATTATATTATATTATATTATATTATATTATATTATATTATAAAGTGACTGTGCTACTTGGGCTATATTTAGGAAGTGGTCTCCTGTGATAATGCATTCAAATGTACTTCCCACTTTCTCCTTTATGAAGGTCAGTGTGGTTGGTTTTATGATGAGGTCTTTGATCCATTGGAACTTGAGTTTTGTGCACAACAGTAGATATGGATCTGTATTCGTTCTTCTACATGTTGCTATCCAGTTATGCCAGAACCATTTGTTGAATGTGTTTTCTTTTTTCCATTTTATATTCGTTGTTTTATTGTCAAAAATTAGGTGTTCATTGGTCTGTGGCTTGATATCTGGGCCTTTGATTCAGTTCCATTGCTCGTCCTGTCTGTTTTATGTTAATCCCGGCTGTTTTCAGTACTGTAGATCAGTCCTCTGTCTGATATGGGGTTGGTAAAGATCTTTTCCCATTCTGTAAGCTACCTTTTTGTCTTATTGACTGTGTCTTTTGCTTTGCAGAAGTTTCTCAGTTTCAAAAGATCCCATTTATTTATTGCTGTTCTTAGTGTCTGTGCTACTGGTATTATATATGGGAAGTGTTCTCCTGTGTACATGTATTGAGGGATACTTCTCTCTCTTTTATCAGGTTAGTGTGGTCAGATTTATATTGAGGCCTTTAATCCATTTGGTCTTGAATTTTGTGCATGGGGATAGATATGGATCAATTTGCATTCTTCTACATGTTGGCATGCAGTTATTCTAGCACCATTTGTTGAAGATTCTTTCTTTTTTTCCATTGTATAATTTTAGCTTCTTTGTCAAATCTCAGGTGTTAATAGATGTGTATTCTGGGTATTCTATTTGATTCCACTTGTCAACTGCCTGTTTTTATGTCAATAACAAGCTACTTTCATTGTTGTAGTTCTATAATAGAGCTTGATATCAGGGACGGTAATGTCTTCAGAAGTTACTTTATTGTACAGATTGTTTTGGCTATCCTGAACTTTTTGATTGCCCATATGAAGTTGAATATTGTTCTTTAGAGGTCTGTGAAGAAATATGTTGGTATTTTGATAGGTATTGCATTAAATTTGTAGATTAGTTTTGGTAGGACTGCCATTTTTTTATTCTGTTGATCCTACCTATCCAAGAGCATGGGAGATAATTCCATTTTCTGGTGTCTTCTTCAATTTTCTTTCTTCAAAGACTTAAAATTCTTGTCAAACATGTTTTTCACTTTGATTAGTGCTATTCCAAGATACTTTATGTTATAGAGATTATTGTAAATGGTAATGCTTCTCGAATTTCTTTCCCAGTTTCTTTATCATTTGTTTAGAGGAAGGGTATGAAGAATGACACTGAAAAGAAATCCCACACTAGCTCAGAATTGAGAATAATAGACAATTATTTACTTAGGGGTAGACCCACAAATCTGAATCATCTGCTGGAATGGAGAAATAGAAAACAATTCCTGCAGCAGGAAAAAAGGCTGGATGCACTTTTCATCAGCATAAATAGTAGAAGAGGCCAAGCCCAAGTGAGTGGGTAACTTAAAGGCTACTGACGGTAGGATTTCAAACAGCATCTCCCCCTTTTGTTTAAATAAGAGAGTTCTAAGCCTATTACAAAATTATATACAATAAGAACAAATATGTTCAATAACTATCCTATCCTAATGAGTTTAAGTTTTGTATAATAAATAAATTGGTCAAGTCATGAGAGGAAACTAACTACAACTGTCTAGTCTTCAACCCCATGGGAGAGCCGAGAAGGGAAATAATATTACTTGAGTAAGCAGGAAGTGCAATCAGGCAACTTCAAAAGTGTACAAAAATGACAGAGACAGCTGGCTACCTGGGCAATCACCCAAAGTCTTATTTGCAATGTTGAAACAACCAACTTTGGATAAGGCCTAGGGTAACTGACAGACCATTTTCAGAGGCAGAAAATTTTTCAAAACCCTCTTACCCTATCTTGGCAAGATTTGACAATCTTTTCCTTTGTGTCCTGCTTATCTATTATCTGATACCATGTACCTTTTCAGTGGTTGAGGCATGGGCAGTTCCTTGCCCAAAGGCCAGGTTTGTCAAGAAGAAAACAAGCTCTAAGTGGAGTGTCTTCGATGCTCAACATTTCTCAGGAATAGATTGGTACTGCCAGTAATCTTTGAAGTTTCCAGGAAGAATTTGGAGCCCCACAACAACCACTCCACCTGGTTGATATGAGATCATGATGCTGATAGCACTTCTTTTTTTTCTGATAGCACTTCTATAAGACCTGTTTTTGGGTACCAGCTGCTCAAGGTGGTTCCAACTTGGTTAGCTAAAATGGTGCACTTTTTTGCAATATTCTGGCCAGAACTCCAAATAGGAACCTCAGAAAAACCTACCAAATACTCAGAGACTATTTGCAATTATATCAGACAGTAATCTTGGAACTTAACCATCATTTTGCTTTCACAGGATCCCATAGAAAGAACACTGCCCCCTGACAGCTGGAAGTAATTCTAGACCATGATATCCCCTCTCCCAACAAAGTTTGTCCTCAGGGATAAGGACATAATTTAGGGGTTGATTATAATTGGTATAGGGTTGATGGTTGTGGGGAAATTTTATAGGCTCAGGTATCTCTTTGGGAAAAAATGGGGAAGATTGGATGGGATAATAGATTAGTGTGAGATTACTCAAAATAATAACAAAAGTGAGTAATAGAGTGACTACTTGTGAGTTATAATTTATAGGCAATTACATTGGTATAGATTCTTGTATGTTGATACAAAGTTAAATTATATTGAATATTGTATGCATTCATGTTTCTACCACTGCTTAAAGCATTTTTTATTATTGTTATATATTTATCATATTCAAGGTACATTTCTACCTCTGATTAAGATACTTATACATTGTTTACACTTTGAGGTCATTCTCCTCACTTGTTGCACAGCTGCTTATTGTATAAAATTCGAATATGAAGTCTTAGTCTTTAAGTTATATATTAAGTATTAAGAAATATAGATCAGTAGTCATCTATGTTTGTCATACTTATAGTTAGACTATTCAGGTTCTTTAGATGCATAGAAATTATATTTTGCATAGATAGATAATCTTCAACCACTTCAGAGAGATGTAGAATATGGCATTTAAATAATTTAGTCTTCTGTTGAATGAGACACAATTGCTCCTGGCAGAACCATTCTATTCCCAGAGAATGTTGAGGACTGAAGACACTCCACTTGGAGCCTGTTTTCTTCTTGGCAAACCTGGCCTTTGGACAAGGAACTGCCCATGCCTCAACCACTGACAAGGTACATGGTATCCAGAAACAGATAAGCAGGACTGTCAAATCTTGCCAATACAGGGTAAGAGGGTTTTGAAAAATTTCCTGCCTCAGAAAATGGTCTGTCAGTTACACTAGACCTTATCCAAAGTTGGTTGCTTCAACATTGCAAGTGAGACTTTGGGTGATTTTCCAGGTAGCCATTTGTTTCTGGCATATTTTTACACATTTTGAAAGTTGCTTGTTTGCACTTCTAACTTACTCAAGTAATATTTCCCTTCTCAGATCTCCAATGGGATTGAAGACTAGATAGTTTTAGTTGCTTTCTTCTCATGACTTAGCCAAGTTATTTATTATACAAGACTTAAACTCATTAGGACAAGATAATGTTTGAATATATTTGTTTTTATTATATATTATTTTGTATTGGGCTTAGAACTCTCTTATTTAAACAAAAGGGGGAGTTGCTGCAGGAAGTCTTACAGCTAGTGGTTACCTGCTCACTAGGGCATGCTCCTCTTATACTGTTTATGCCAATGTAGAACATGAGTCAGGATCTTTTCCGGTTGTGGGATTTGGTTTCTGATCTCAATTTCAGTAGAGGATTCTGATTTGTGAGTTTATCTTTAAATAAATAGCTGTGTATTTCTCAATTCTGAGCTAGTGTGGGACATCTTTTAAGCATCCTTCTCTATCTTCTTTGATCAATTTTAGCTGAAGTCTATTTTGTTAGATATTAAAATAGCCACACCAGTTTGCTTCTTAGGTCCATTTGGTTGGAGAGTCTTTTCCCAATCATTCAATCTGAGAGGTTTAAGTCCATTAAACCTCCCAGGGTTCAGAAAGTTTCACTGTGGCAGGGCCTGGAGTTCACCCACACCCAGACCTGTCTGTCTGGACAGGGCATGCTACCTTCCTGTTCAGTGCCTATTTTCTTTAGAAATTTCTATGGGGTGTTTTAGCAAGTAATTTTGAGGGATTGAATCTATGTAAATTCGACTATTAGAACAAAGAATGAATGTTATTGCTCTAAGGCCTCATGGTTTGGGGGAATAGAAAGATCATTCTGTTGCCTGTGCAGGATAAGTGACCCTGCTGAGATGTTTTGGCACTGAATCCCATTGTGAAAGGAGACTCATGGCCTCACAAAGTTTGTATAGATATGAGAGTGATTTTCCAAAAGACAAGTGTTCCTGTAGCTCTGAAGAATGGGTTATCCCATGTGGATATGTAAGTATATACTTCCCTTGGTTTTGTCTATTGGTCTGTCACCTATACATTTACTATATAATCTTGTAGGCACACAGAGTGACTTCTATTTAGTGCCTGACATTGACAACTCTCTTTTTTAAATTAATTAACTAACTTTTAAAAACAATCTTTTCTAATTTTACATATCAATCCCAGTGGCTACTCCCTTCCCTCCTCCTGCTCTCTCCACCTTCTCCATCTATCCCACCCGAATCTACTCTTCAGAGAGGGTAAGACTTACCGTGAGGAGTCAACAAAGTCTAACACATAACTTTGAGATAGGGTCAAGGCCATTCCCACTATATCTGTGCTGAGCAAGGTATCCGTCCAAAGAGAATGAGTTCCAAAAAGTAAGTACAGTAGGCATAAATCCTGGTCTCACTGCCAGTGGCCCCACAGTCTGCCCCAGTCATACAACTGTCACCCATATTCAGAGGGCCTAGTTTGGATGTATGCTTGTTCCTTTGCTGTTTTGTTGGAGTCAGTGTGCTCACATTAGCTTAGGTAAGCTGTTTCAGTGGGGATTTCCATCATGGTCTTTACCTCTTTGCTTGTATTCTCACTCTTCCCATGCTTTGAGTGGACTTTGGGTCTCAGCCCAGGACTCCAACTGTGGATCCCTTCTTCTGCTTCCATCAGTTTCTGGATGAAGGTTCTATGATGATATTTAAGATAGTCATCAATCTGACTACAGGGCAAGGCCAGTTCAGGCACTGTCTCCACAATTGCTTAGGGTCTTAGTTAGGATCATTCTTGTGGATTCTTGGAAATTTCTATAATGCCAAGTTTCTTAATAGCCCCATAATGGCTCCTTCAATCAAGATGTCTCTTTCCTTACTCTCTGTCTCTGTCCTTCCCCCATCTTGACATTCCCATTCCCTCAAGTTCTCCTCCCCTCCTCTTCCCTTCTTGCCCTCCCTTCACCCCTCATCCCCATGCTCCCAATTTTCTCAGGAGGTCTTGTCTATTTCTTTTTCCCAGGGGATCTATATATGTTTCTCTTAGGGTTCTACTTGTTACTTAGCTTCTCTAGGATTGTGAACTATAAGTTCATTATCCTTTGCTTTACAGCTAGTATCCACTTATGAGTGAGTCCATATGATGCTCATCTTTCTGGGTCTAGATTACCTCACTCAGGATGATTTTTTTCTAGTTCTATCACTTGCATGCAAATTTCAAGATGTCATTGTTTTTGCCATTTTCCGATGACTCACTTTGATTGTGGAGGGAGATCCTATAACCCCTCACTCATGTGTTCTTCATGACCTACTGGTAGAACCATGTAGACAGTCTATTTTGAATGCCAGCTTAGGGTAGATCCTGGCCATTTGTAGAAGTCTTCCTTTGTTGTTGCCTTTTAGGAGAATAAAATTCTTTGGGCCTTTCTTTTTTTTAAAATTTGGAAACTTAGTTGTATGGTGTGTTCATCTGAAGATACCTCCTTCATTTATTCCATTTCACAACAGATTTCTGTTTATCTCTTTCATAAAGATCTTTGGCTCCAAGATGAAATCTTCTGGTGCTTGTTTTCTTCTTAAACTGTACAGTTTGTATTTCTTTTTCTTTGCTGGTCATTTTTTCATTGGAGACCTGCATAAGAGTTGTTACTAATAACCATATGACAATAAATCTTATGGTGTATTTAAATATCCTCCCCCAAGGAAGTTAGCCTATTACTATTCAATTTAACATTAGTCAGATTCTTTGGACAAAGAAGCAAAGCAACTACATTCTTTGCCAAAATATAATAAGAATGTGTCTCTAGACCAACTGCTGATATTGATCCCCTCTGAAATATTTTGATCTTAGCACTATTGTCTTCCAAGCTCCTACTTGAATGACCTCTAAGCCTCCTTACAACATTGAATCACGTTCCTAGTTCACAGTCAATGTTTTGCATATTCCTCCACAAGCAGCAAGTTGAAGCCTATCACAGCAATAGCCAATTCTCTGGTATCAACTTCTGTCTCAGATTTTTTCCCTTTCCTGTGATAAGATACTATGACCAAAGCAACTTTTAGGGGACAATATTTACTTTTGGGTTTATAGTTTCAGAGGTTTGGAATCTATTATGGTAGAGCAAAGGAATGAAAAGTTGAGAACTTACATCTGATCAGTAAGTATGTGGTGAGAGGTGGAGACTGTGAATGATGAGAGGCTTTTGAAACCAAAGACAAACCCTAGTGACACACCTGTTCTAAATAATTCCCAAAGACTTTTATTAACTGGGCACCAACTATTCAAACAAATGAGCCTATGGGGGTCAGAATAATTCAAATAACCAGAGTTTTGGAGCAGTAATGTGAAACAGTGTTTTATGAATATAGCATAGTTTTTCCATTCATGCACTCTTTGCAAGGCATTTCCAAAATACCTGTCATCATTTCATATTGTAAAGTCCCCATGCTTCCCTTAGGAATACAGACAGTTAATTCATTCTGAGGCAAATGTGTGACAGTTTCTTTGATGATATAGTTGTTTGTAAGTTGCCTTGTTCCAGTAAATAACTTTCTACTTATGCCATGTGAGATACCAAAATTCAACTCTTCTTGGTCCCAAAAGGGACCAGAAAATAGAACATTACATGTTGGGAATAATGGTTTCAAGTGCAGAGAGAAATGATCAAAGAGGTAAGGAAAAGCGTTAGAGAACGACTGAAGTTGTTATATAAATATAGTATATTGTCAAAGGATAAATTAAATTCATGAAAAATTTTAAAGAAAGAAGTTATATTTGCTTAGAGTGTCTCTCACAGGTCTTTAATATATAAAGAAAAATGATATACCTAAAATGTTTGAACTAATAAGCTCAGTAAAGATGTAGGATAAAAACCAATTTTCATGTATCAGTGTTTTTGAGTAGAATAAAATTGAAACCTCTTATAAAGAAATAAAAATGATTGAATGTTCAATATTTGTATGTTCATATTTATTGTATATATTTATGGAATTATCAAACAAATAAAAATTATTATATATATATATATATGTATGTATGTAAAAACATTAACATGTCCTCATCATCAATATCCCAATTCTCTGCATCTGAGGACCTATATGGAACCCACTTCCCAGTGCCTCAGAACCTCTACAGGTTAGACGCTACATCTTTCGGTATAATCTCAACATCTCAGGATCCTTATGGCATTCACCTATAGCATCTCAGGTACTGGGGTGTAGTAATAGGAGCAGCGGGGCTGCATCCCTGCCACCCGGCCGCCTGCACGGCTAGCTTTATACCCGAAATAATTACATGGACACTGTATTCTTTTAATCACTGCTTGGCCCATTTCTATCTAGCCTCTTCTAGGCTAACTTTCACACCTGGACTAGCCCATCTCTAATAATCTGCTGTAGCCCACAAGGTGGCTTATCAGGGAGATTCTAGCCTATGTCCATCCTGGGTTGGAGCTTCATGCGTGTGTCTCAGAGACCAGAGCTATCGTGTCCGCCCTGGAGATGGGAGCATGGCGTCTCTCTGAGGCGTCTGCCCCCGAGAGGAGAGCTGTCGAGTCTGAGCTCACTTCCTCTTCCTCCCAGCATTCTGTTCTGTTTACTCCTCCCGCCTATGTTTTAACCTATGAGGGCCAAGCAGTTTTATTGCTTAACCAATGAAATCAACAGATTGATATATGACACTCTCACATCACTGGGGCACAAATGCTTCTCTGGTCAGAGGCCATATTTCCAGCAATTTAAGCATCTAACCTTTAGTTTCTCAGAACCTGAGTAAAACTTGCTACCCAGTTTGCAGATTATATTGTATACTTTCTCGAACCCTAATATTTAGTGTCTCAGAGTACCATTCCCAGACCTATGACTTACTCAAGAATACTAATCTTACTGTAATATAACCTGTGAGTAATTCCTACTTGCTTATGACATGGCCAATCTTGTTCAGAACCGTAGCCTCTGCTTTCTCCATATCTTCCAGGAGCTTGTCTCTTCCTCAGGAGAGAGGCTATCAATTCTGAATCCCAACTTCTCATATCTAAGCATCTTCCTGGGGTAGCAATCTGTTCCTCAAGTCTAATAATATATCATATCAACCAGGCAAGCTACCCCTCTCAGAGTGCCTTCTAATGTAGTATTTTATGTGCTATGTAGTATTTATGTGCTATGTAGTATTTTATGTAGTATTTTATGAACTGCAACCACTTCAGCTACTGTACACAAAAGTCAATGCTGAATATTACTGAGACTGAACTTCAAGTATTATTATGCTGATCAGATCAGTTGGAATAACATCAAGTAGAGAACCAAACACTCACTCAATGAATATGGATTAAAAACTCATACCAAAAGCCGTAAACAATGGAAATGTACAAGTTCTGATATAAAAATACAGATAATAAAATTTCAAGATAAACATATCACCTCTGAAAATTAGCAATTACATAATAATGATTTCCAATTAGAACAACTTAAGTGAAATTCAAAGAATTCAAAATTATAAATATTTTCCAAGATATAAACATGATACTTTAGTGAATTCCAAATCAATTTTTATTGCATTCTTCCCTTCCTTCCTTCAGTGTGGGTGTGCATGTATGTGTGATGGCAAAAGTGTGCAGATAACAGAATAACTTGGGGTAGTTTGAACTATTCATTTATGTAGGTCCTACGTATTGAACTCAGGTTTTTGAGCAGTTCTACAAGTTCTCAATTTAAAATCAATGAGAATTTTTATAACAAAAACAAAATGAAACAGACAAAAAACTGTACTACCTTTAACCAAGTTAAAAATTTTGGAAACTTTCTAAAAAAGATGAATGAGTATGGAAGCAACCGAGGGAAACATACATGAATCAAAAAAGAAATGGTGCTTTGTGAACATGAAATAAAAAAAGCATTTTTAGCATATAAATAGGATACTAAAATCAACAACATTTGTCTCAGAACCTACAATGCTTACATATTTATTTGGTCATTGGTTCGTTAGGGACAAGAACCTGCTCTAAGGAGTCTTACCAGAACCCCCATCACATCTTTGTTCCTCAGGCTGTAGATGAAGGGGTTGAGCATGGGGGTGACCACAGTGTACATTACTGAGGCTACAATGCTTCCTTGAGAAGAATGGGTCCCAGCAGAACTGAGGTAAACCCCAAGTGCTGTTCCATAAAATAAGCAGACCACACAGAGGTGAGACCCACAGGTTGAAAAGGCTTTAGATTTGCTTATTGCAGAAGACATCTTCAATAAGGCAGAGACAATATGAGAATAAGAAAAGATGATGCCAGTGACAGGAAACACGCAGAATAAGGCAGTACCTATATACAACAAGATATTATTGATGAGAGTATCAGAGCTTGCTACCCTAAGAACCTGAGCTAATTCACAGAAGAAATGTGGGATTTCTGTACCCATGGAGAAGGTCAGTTGCTTCATTAGTAGGCTATGAAGCATGGAAACTGGCAAAATGATGATCCAGCACATCAGAACAAGGAAGCCACAGAAGTGAGGGTTCATGATGACTGTGTAGTTTAAAGGGTGACAGATGGCCACAAATCGGTCAAAGGCCATTACAGTCAGTAGGAAATTATCCATTCCTGCAAAAACCATAAAAAAATATACTTGAGTGAGGCACTGTATGTAGGTGATATTTCTGTTCTTTGTTTGGATGCTCACCAGCATCTTTGGGATAGTGGTAGAGGTAAAACAGATGTCAACAAAGGATAGGTTGGTAAGGAAGAAGTACATGGGAGTGTGGAGGTGGGAGTCAGAGCTGACAGCCAGAATGATGAGCAGGTTCCCAAGCACTGTGACTAGATACATAAACAAAAAGATGCCAAAGAGAATAGGCTGCAATTTGGGATCACCTGAGAGACCCAGTAGGAGGAATTGTAATACATCTGTGTGGTTTTCTTTTCCCATTCCTGAGGGTTTTCTTTTTGACAAACAGGCAAATGTTCAGAAATCATCCACATTGCCATGCCACATGACTTTACACTCTCATCTTTGGATGGTTGTTCTTAAGCCTTCAGCATCCTTCCCATCACCATGATGTCCTTAGTGAATAACAATCTCATTTCATTTTAAATGTTTATAATGCTTCAAAAATTTTAGTTTATCAGAAAACTTTCATTATAAAACCACTCAATTGTTTAAACTCCCTCTTGGCTTATCAATATGTATTAACTGTAGAATGGTCACAAGACATTTGTTCCAGAATGACCATAGAATTTCCTTGTTTCTAAAGTCCTGTAATAAATAAAATATGCATTTTAACCCAATCAATATTTATTTTTTAAATTTATAATTATTTGTATTTTAATAATGAGCAAATATTATTCCCTTTATAAATATTAGTCCTATTAGATTTATTTCAGATTTTAAAATGACTATCTACAGTAAGAATATCAACTAATTATATGTCATTGCTATTATTATTCTCTTTTATGATATGTATTTTATATATATAATTCTTTCAAATGTCAGAATGGAGCTTGGTTTAAAAACTGAATTCTCAGCTCAAATATCTAGGAACAATATTTTAGTTTACCAAATTACCATTTATGTGATTCTGAGACAGTTATTTAAACCCACTTAGCTACAGATACTTTTACATCTTGATATTTACTACATAAGAGTGAAAGGAGAAATTAAATGAGGTTACAATTTATTTGTTCTATTGTGGTTCCTGTCATATGCAGTTGACATTCAAAAAAATATTAACTTTTCTTCTGAGGATGCAATAATTCTGTACTACAGGGCAATTTAGCAATATCTGTTTAAACTTGAACATCCATAAAAGATGGAATTCTGATGGTTATAAAATACAACCATTATTTTGAATGGGTGCAACTTTTTTGATCAGTGAACCTATGTTCTTTTAGTCAGAGAATGTCAATGTGTGTTCTTCCAAGATATATAAAAAGTAATGTGGGCTGCATGGAAGAGAGGGAGGAAGAATTATACAAACCTGGGGGTGACGAAAGTTGTCACAAGGGAACCCACAGAGACAACTAACCTGGGTTCAGGGGAGCTCACAGATATTGGACCAACAGTGAAGGAGCCCAACTGGGACTTACTTAGGCACTCTACATGTGTGTAACAGTAGTATAGCTTGATCTACTTGTGGAACCCCTCGAAATGGGAGTGGGGCATGTCCCTGATGATGTGGCAAGCTTTTGGGAACCTATTTCTAATACTGGGCTGCCGAACAAAGACTTAATATAAGATGAGGATCTTTATCTTACCTCAGTTTGATAAGCCATGCTTTGTTGACACCCATGGGAGGTCTGGCCCTTTCCGAAAAGAAACAGAGGAGTGGACTGGTAGGGGCAGAGGGAAAATGGGGGGAGAGAATGGGAGGAGAGTAGGGAGAGGAAATTCTGGTAGGGATGTAAAATAAATGAATAAATTTAATTAAAAGGAGAAGAAAAAAAAGGAAAAAAATAATATAGCACCATTGAATTAAAATGAAATATAATATAATATAATATATAATATATATATGAGAGGGTGTGCTCACATTTTCATGTCCATGATAGGCAGGTTTTTTTTAAGTTAGTACAATCAAGGGATAAAACAAGTATTTGATTAAATCAACCAAGATTTCTAAAGTAGATTATTTTAAAATATTAAGATAATAAATATGATTATTGAAAGTAAACATTTTCATGATATAAGTCATTATTATCAATATCTACTTAAGTTTATCTAAGTGATAAATCGATATTGAATACTAAGTTATTGCATAAAAGTGGGTAGGAAAGGTTTATCTTAAATACAAATGTTTCAGCAGAGAGAAGAATGGTGGGTAACTGCTAATCTAAGAGGTAAGAAACAAAGAAACATTCACAGCAGAGAGAAGGGTACAGGCATTTGTTGTATCAGATTCCAGGAAGTGACTGATGAAGAGCAGATGGCAGAGTCAAGAAGAATACAATGCATGAAGCAAAGTAAAGACACCCCTTTATTCTTCCTTAATGTCATCATCAAACTGGTAAATTCAAATTCACCTTCTGCTCAGAATTTATGACAGTTTTCTCTCATCATTTACCTTTCCAAAGACTCAAATGTATCCTGAAATGTAAATGCTGAACAAATAAAATTTTTGAAATCATAGTAATGATGTGCATCTAATGTCAATTATGTAACAAAAATTAGAATACAACCTCATCATGACTATCCCTCAATACAGGTACAAACTGGGTAGTATAAACTACATTCCTGTAAAATTTTAAAATAAGGACACGATGAGAAATTTATAGCAATTTTAGAAATGTTCGTCCAATTAACATAAGGATGTTAGTCAACAGAGTTTCCATAGTAATTTGTTATAACAATAATTGCGAAAGAAAATGTGGTTGAAAAAGTTTACAGCCATACTCATTGTTAGATTCTAAGGGTGGAGTATATCAACCAACAAACAACCAAGACAATTTCCTAATCCAATAACTAATGATTATTTTCAAACCATAGTCTGGAAGATATTAACACGCATATCTGCTACAAATCCATTAGCATGTTAATTTATTCTCCCCCAATCTCCATCCTATTTTTCTGAACACTTAAAGGATTATTTTAAAAGAAAGGGATTAGACAACTTATATGACAAAGGGAATGTCACTGAATGTTGAGCCTCATAATTAATTATAAGCAAATGTTAGTTGAGATAAAAATGTAAAACACTAATTACAACTAAAAGTAACAGGTGATATTGAAATTCAAGTAATCAGGAAAAAATAGGTAACAGAACAGAAAAATTAAGTACGATAAAATTAATAATACCTGGTGCATAAGAAATTTTGATGAATTGTTAATGAATAAATAATTGGATGCAGAATGTCTGGAAGGAGAGCACATGGGAAAAATGTTGAAAAAAAACTGGAGACTATACAAAATTCTCTTTTAAGTAAAGTTGTGGAATTTTTATGTTTAAATTATTTACTTTATCTTTTGACATTATAGCATAATTACATCATTTATCCCATCATTTTCCTTTCTTTAAATCCTCCTATGTAATACTCCTTATTCTTTTTTCACTAATTATTGTTTTATACACACACAAACACACAGATGTTTCTAAATGTATAAATACAGTCTATTCAGTCTATGTACTATTACTTGTATGTATGTTTTCAGGACTGATTATTCGGTGTTGCATAGCCAATTTGAGTGTTCATCCCCGAGGAAGACTATTTCTTCTGATTTCAGAATTCCTTAATTGCCTGTAGCTTTTAACATCTTTTCCACTTCTCCCAGATCCTCCTCACTTCCTTGTAAATTCAACTTCATGTTTATTTTTTTTCTCTCTCAAAATCTCTCCCAAACCAAATAAGATCCAAAGCCACAATCAAAACAGAGAAATTGAAAAACAGAAAGTCAGTAGGATCAAACCAAACAAACAGAAAATTCCCCCCAAAAACAAAAAGACAAAAAGTACACACACACTCATACCCAGTATAATTTTGTGTTAGTCAACTTCTGGACAAAAATTACTTCTCTTTATATGAGGCTCCAGATTCCAAAGAATGAGATAAAGAAATAGAGTAGGAACAGAGAAAGAAGCAAACCTGTGAAAACTAGTGTTATTTCAAATTACAGAGTTTACTTTCAGAGAAAGAGCTGTTGCAGTCTCACTATTATTATTCCATAGACAAAGCTAATTTTTTTTAATATCACTAGTGCTACTGTCTACCTCTAAATCCACTGTCTTGACCAAGATATACAGATTCTCTCATATGTTTGTCACTAATTTTTTTCTATTTCCATAACGTGTTCCAAGCAAACACACATGGATTATTAAGCGTCTAGAATAATTGTAGATGAAGGACAATGACATGGTTGAAGCTTCTATCATTTAAATCACTTAATTACCAGAGCTCCTCATTAAAAAAATAAATTGTTCTATTTCTTTTCCAGGTCCCAACACTTTAGTTTTCCCTGAGGGGAAAAAAAGAAAATTGCAGAGAGGAAAATTTTCAGTTGATTTTATATTCAGTTGGACATTAACCTGGAGGCATAAACATTTCTTCTGAGGGAAGGTTATTTCAAAAGTTACAAGGAGTCTCCTATCAGAGTATTAATTTGTATGAGGATCCTAGAGATGATCTCTCTTTGATATCTGGGTAGATGGAATTGATTTTTGTTGTCCACAATGTTATGTTACTGATGACAGCTTATGCTGGAGACGTTGTGGGGTAAAGGGAACATTCCTGCATTGCTGGTGGGAGTGCAAACTGGTACAGCCCTTTTGAATGTCAGCGTGGCAATTTCTCAGAGAATTTGGAAAGAGCCTTCCTCAAGACTGAGTAATACCACTTTTGGGTATATATCCAAAGGATGCCCAATCATGCCACAAGGACATGTGCTCAACTATGTTCATAGTAGCATCGTTTGTCACAGCCAGAACCTGGAAACAACTTAAATGCCCCTCAACCAAAAAACAGATAAGGAAAATGTTGTACATTTACACAATGGAGTACTACACAGGAGAAAAAAATAATGACATCTTAAATTTTGTAGGGAAATGGGTGAAGCTAGAAAACATCATTTTGAGAGAGGTAACCCAGACCCAGAGGGACAATTATGACATGTACTTATGCATAAGTGTTTTTTAAACATAAAGGAAAGAAAATCAGCCTGCAAATCACAACCCCAGAGAACTTAGACAACAATGAGGACCCTAAGAGAGATCTACATAGATCTAATCTACATGAGAAGTAGAAAAAGACAAGATCTCCTGAGTACTTTGGGAGCATGGGCACCGTAGGAAAAGGTTGAAAGGGTTGGGGGAGGCAGGGAGGAGAGCAGAAAAAATGTAGAGCACAATAAAAATGAATAAAATAAAAAGAAGTTCATATTTTTCTTTGTAATTTTTATATTAAAAAGTTGATATTTAAAGATACAATTATATGTGGTTAATGCATGCAAGATTGTTATGTAACACTACATTTCATGAATTGATTAAATACAGAAATGTAACACATATGCTGCCTCACATAGTTATTAATTTTGTGATAAGACACTTAATACACACTTAGAATTTTTCAAAATACTCACGAAATTCGTTAATATGTAATTAGAATTTTGTATATTTTGACACCCCCTTCCACTGGCCTAGATTTAGCTAAATAAGAACCTTATTTTGTATCTCTATGAAATAAACTTGGTAAAATTGTGATCCGATTGGTAATTATCTTACTTCTCATTTTGTAATATGATCTTGCAAATTCCTCATGGTTTGACTAGGCAACCCATATTCTACAAGATGATTTTTCCTGTTTGTGAGGGATCTCATCAATGGATGTTCTGAAGGAGAGATTGTTGATTTTGAAATCTAACATGACTATGTGCTTAGGACAATGATTGGAGGACCATGGTTTAAAATTAGAGTTCAACAGCAACACTAATTCTTGAAAGCCCATAAATACATGGAAATTAAACAATGATCAGCTGAAACATCAGTGGGTCAAAAATAAAATAAAAGAAGAAATTAAAGACTTCCTAAAATTCAATAAAAATGGCCACACCACATACCCAAATTTATGGGACACAATAAGAGGAAATTTCAGAGCATTAGATGCCTACATAAAGAAGCTGGAAAAATTTTATACTAGTGAATTAACAGACATTTGAAAACTCTAGAACAAAAAGAAGCAAACTTACCCAGGATAAACAGATGGCAGAAATAATTAAATCAAGAGCTGAAATCAACAAAATAGAAACAAAAAGAACTATAGAAAAATCAATGAGACAAAGAGTTGATTTTTTTTGAGAAAATCAACAGAACAGACAATTCTTTATTCAAACTAACTAAAAGGCAGAAACAGAATATCCAAATTAAAAAAAAATCAAAAATTAAAAGGGGGACATAAGAACAGATACAGAAGAAATTCAGAAAACCATTAGGTCATATTTCAAAAAACCCATACTCCACAAAAATGGAAAACTTAAGAGAAATTGACAACTTTCTAGATAAATATCACTTACCAAAATTAAATCAAGACCAGATAAGCAAATTCAGCAGACTAATAACTGCTAAAGAAATAGAAACATTCATCCAAAGACTCTCAACCAAAAAAAAAAAAAAAAAGCCAGGGCTAGATGGTTTCAGTTCAGAATTTTACAAGATTTTCAAAGAAGAATTAATACCAATACTCCTAAAATTGTTCCATCAATAGAAACAGAAGGACCATTGCCAAACTCTTTTTATGAGGCTACATTTACCCTAATACCCAAACAACATAAAGAAATTACTAAGAAGGAGAATTACAGACCAATCTCACTTATGGACATTGACACAAAAATACTCTGTAAAAGTACCAGCAAATTGAATTCATGAACATATCACAAAAATCATCAACCATGTTGAAGTTGGCTTTATCCAAGAGATGCAGGGTTGGTTCAACATATGAAAATCTGTCATATAATCCACCATATAAATGAAGTGAAAAATAAAACCATATGATGATCTTATTAGATGTTTAAAACCTTTGGCAAAATACAACACCCCATCATAATAAAGGGTTGGAGAGATCAGGGATACAAGGAACATACCTAGATAATAAAAGCAATATACAGCAAGTCAACAGTCAACATCAAACTAAATGTAGAAAAACTCACAGTGATTCCACTGAAATCAGGAACAAAACAAGGTTGTCCACTCTCTCCATATCTATTAAATATAGTTTTGGAGGTTGTTGCTAGAGCAATAAGACAACAAATAGGAAAAGATGAAGTCAAACTCTCTACCAAAGAACTCCTACAACTAATAAACACCTTTAGTAATGTGGCAGGATACAAGATCAACTCCAAAAAATCAGTAGCCCTCCTATACACAAAGAACAAAGAAGCAGAGAGGGAAATCAGAGAAACATCACCTTTCAGGATAGCTGCAAATATCATATAGTATCTTGGGGTAACATAAGCAAGGAAGTGAAAGATCTATTTGATAAGAACTTTAAGTCTTTGAAGAAAGAAATTGAAGAGAATACCAGAAAATGTATCTCCCATGCTCTTGAATTAGGAGGAACAACATAGCAAAGATGGCAATTCTACCAAAAGCAATCTATAGATTTAATGCCATCCCCAGCAAAATCCCAGCAAAATTCTTCACAGACCTTGAGAGAACAATAATCAACTTTATATGGAAAAACAAAAAACCCAGGATAGCCAAAACAATCCTATACAATAAAAGTACTTCCGGAGGCTTTACCATCCCTGACTTCAAACTCTATTACAACTTCAAACTCTATTGAAAACAGCTTGGTATTGGCACAAAAGCAGAGATGTTGACCAATGGAATCAAATCGAAGACCCACATATTAATCCACAAACCGATGAACACCTGATTTTCGACAAAGGAGCTAAAAGTATACAATGGAAGAAAGAAAGCATCTTCAACAAATGGTGTTGGCATAACTGGATGTCAACTTGTAAGAGAATGAAAATAGATCCATATCTATCACCATGCACAAAACTCAAGTCCAAATGGATTAAAGGCCTCAATATTAATCTGACCTAATAGAAGAGAAAGTGGGAAGTAGTCTACAACACATGGGCACAGGAGACTACTTCCTACATAGAACCTCAGTATCACAGACAATAAGAGCAACAATGAATATATGGGACCTCCTGAAACTGAGAAGCTTCTGTAGGGCCAAGGACACTATCATTAAGACAACAAAGCAACCTACTGATTGGGAGATCATCACCAACCCCACAACAGACAAAGGTCTGATCTCCAAACCATATAAAGAACTCAAGAAACTAGACATTAAAACTCTAATTAACCCAATTAAAAAATGGGGCACTGAACTGAACAGAGAATTCTCAACAGAAGAAATTCAAATGATCAAACTCTCACTATTTGCAGATGATATGATAGTTTACATAAGCAACCCCCAAAAAATCTACCAAAGGATTTCTATAACTCATGAACCTTTTCAGTAATGTAGCAGGATACAATATTAATTAAAAAATCAGTAGCCCTGTTGTACATAGATGATAAATTGGCTGAGGAAGAAATCAGAGAAACATCACCCTTCACAATAGCCACAAATAGCATAAAATATCTTGCAGTAACTCTCACCAAATAAGTGAAAGAGCTGTATGACAAGCACTTTAAATCTTTGTTTTATTTTATTTTTTTAAACTCTTTTATTTATTTATTTATTTATTAAAGATTTCTGTCTCTTCCCCGCCACCGCCTCCCATTTTCCCTCCCCCCCCCCCAAATAAGTCCCCCCCCCTCAGCCCGAAAAGCAATCAGGGTTCCCTGTCCTGTGAGAAGTCCAAGGAACCCCCACCTCCATCCAGGTCTAGCAAGTTGAGCATCCAAACTGCCTAGGCTCCCACAAAGCCAGTGCGTGCAGTAGGATCAGAGTACTACTCAGCAGTAAAAAACAAGCACGTTAAATCTTTGAAGAAAAAAATTGAAGAAGATACCTGAAAATGACAATATATCCCAAGATCTTGGGTGATATTATGTTAATTCTCTACCCAAATTAACATAATAAAAGTGGTCATATTACCAAAAGCAATTTACATATTCAATTCAATGCCCTTCAAATTTCAGCAAAATTCTTCACAGACCTCAAAAGAACAGTAGTCAATTTCATAAGGACAAGTAAAAGACTTAGAATAGCCAAAAATAGCACAGTTAACAGTACAAGGCATGAGTTTTATTTGGTAAAGTAGGCCTTAAATCCAATCATAAAGTATTTGTTTATTCCATAAAACTCATGCCACCATTGCACAGATTGGTATATCTGACCAGACCAACCATAATTTTTCACAGGGTTCCCAAAAGGATAAGGCTGTTGTTGGCCTCTTTTCCATGACAGCATTCAAAACACCTTCTAGTACAATAAAGATAACAAATAAGGAAAAAGCCTCAGATCAGTGTAGCTTCAAGTTGGGTTCTCTTCAAATGTAACAACTGCTCTTTACTGTGGAACCATCTCCCCAGCCTCTGGTACTGGGCTCTTTCATTTGACAACTATAGTATTTGGGAAAGGTATTGTCCCCATGTTATAGGCAACTCTATTTGAACTCTTTTTGTATAGGTGTATGTCTTTAAGTGGGTTTCTGAAGTAGTAGACTATGACAAACAGTGCTGCTATGAACATAGTTGAGCACATGTCCTTGTGGCATGATTGAACCTCCTTTGACTATATACCCCAAAGTGGTATTACTTGGTCTTGAGGAAGGCTGTTTCCTAATTTTCTGAGAAACCACCACACTGACATCCAAAGGGGCTGTACCAGCTTGCAGTCCCACCAGCAATGCAGAAAGTGTTCCCCTTTCCCCCAAACCTCTTCCGCATAATTTGTCATCAGTGCTTTTTATCTTGGCCATTCTTACAGGTGTAAGATGGAATTTTAGAGTTGTTTTGATTTGCATTTCTCTGATGACTAAGGATATAGAGCATTTTCTTAAGTGTCTTTCAGCCATTTTAGATTCCTCTGTTGAGAGTTCTCTGTTTAGGCCTGTACTCCATTTTTTCATTGGATTATTTATTCTTTTGATGACCAGTTTCTTGAGCTCTTTGTATATTTTGGAGATCAGACCTCTGTGTGATGTGGGGTTGTTCAAGATCTTTTCCCATTTGTATGCTGTCATTTTGCTTTATTGACCGTGTCCTTTGCTTTACAGAAGCTTCTCAGTTTCAAATGATCCCATTTATTTATTGTTACTCTTATTGTCTGTGTGACTGGTTGGGAAGTGTTCTCCTATACCCATGCTTTGAAGAATACTTCTCACTTTCTCTTCTATCAGGTTCAGTGTGGTCAGACTTATATTGAGGTCTTTAATCCATTTGGTCTTGAGTTTTGTGCATTGAGGTAGATAGCAATCTATTTGCAGTCTTCTATATGTTGACATATAGTATGTGAGCATCATTTGTTGTAGATGCTTTCTTTTTTCCATTGTATAATTTTGGCTTCTTTGTCAAAAATCAGGTATTCATAGGTGTATGGATTAATATCCAGGTTTTTAATTCCATTGGTCAACCTGTGTTTTTTTTAGGCCAATACCATGCTATAATTTTTTTACTGTAGTTCTATGATGGAGCTTGATATAAGGGAGAGTAATGACTCCAGAAGTTCCTTTATTGTACAGGCTTGTTTTGGATATCAAGGTTTTTTGATTGCCCATAGAAAGGTCAATATTGTTCTTTGTGGGGAGCCGTTCCCACATACTCCATTGCAAGATGGCGCTGACCATCAGCACCACCACCGTAATCAAGCCAGTG
>NC_022012.1:13586996-13591853 GCF_000317375.1 Microtus ochrogaster | reverse complement strand
ACAGATTTTTGCTGTTTGTTGGTGGCGTGCTGTAAAGAGATTTTCTGATTCGGCAGCAACAGCAAAAAAAAACGCTGTGTCATTTTAAAGCGGCTTCTTGGGACTGTGCCGCCAATACAAACTCTGGCTTTAAAGCATTTCAATGGATTTTATGGGACTGGATGTTTATGTTCCCGCTTGGGATAGAAAGGAGAGTGCTCTGAGACCGTGCTGATGGCTCAGCGCTCCCGTCTGCCCAGACGGTAAAATCAGGCTTAGGCAGGCAAAAGAGCATGGCAGATTCCTGCCATTGTTTTCAGACTGCGCAGTGCTCTGCGTGTCAGACTTTGCTGTAACTTGGATAAAAAGAGTTTCTGTGCTGCACGCTCAGTCTCAGAATTAAACTGCTGACTACAGCGCCAACGTGGACTTGCTGTGTGCCTGAAACCAAGTAGATCTGAGGCAGGAGCGGCTGCTCCTTGCCAAACTGTGCTGACCTCAGGCAGGAGCTACCGTAATTACTGTGATAACAACACACAAAGTGATAACTTTAGACTGGGCTGGACACAGGTGGTACTGTATTACTTATACATGGTACAACTTAAGTTTTTAAGAACTGCTTAACATTTTAAAAAATGCTCCTGGATAGTAAAAAAATGTTACAGATTCACAACAAAACAGATTCAGACATAAAAGACCACACTGTTGGATAAATGTACGTAGGCTTAAAAAAAAAATAAAAAATAAAGTTAATGGTTTAAAAAAAAGGTAAAGTCTTTAAAGAGACAAAATACAGATAGTTATAGATTAAAAAAATAAAAAAAAATAAGCCACGTAAAAATAAAAAATTCAAAAAAAGTCTGGATTCTTTGTATTATTATGTTTTCTTTAAAATTTTTGACTGTAAAGGAGCTAAATACAGAGAGACATTTCATTACATGGACTGCCAAGCTAAACCAAAATGGATATAAGGGTATTACGACTTCAAAATTTGGGTCTAAGGATATGATGCTTTAAAAAGGGTCTTCTTTTGTTTTCACAGAGGACCAGACCCTGTGGATTGCATGTATCCCGATATGGTATGATAGACCACGTCCTCCTAAAAGGTTCCTGTGCACGCCTTCAAAAAATTGCTTCGCTCAACTGCCAACTGAGATAAAACTAACACACAGGTTATACCATAAAAGACCTAATTAACGACGTCCCCATTCAACAAAAAACAGTTTGGAGAAAAAAAACTGCGCCCATGTTCCCAAAATATTGTTTATAAATGTTCTTTTACATTTTAAAAAAAATGATATGGGTATAAATAATTTACATTGGTATGGATTTTAAGGTCAATTTTGCTATATATATATATGTATTTCTAATCTTGATTAAGATATTGTGATTGTGTAGTTCATTTTTTAAAATGTAATGTATAACTAAAAAATATAGGTTAATGGATAATCATTGATAATAATCAAGCTTGTAGTCATGTTAGTTAGATTTTCTATATATATATCGAGATATATTTCAGTTAGATAGACATTCTTCATATCTTTCAAAGACTACAAAATATGGCATTTTAAATGTTTTAATAAATTAGGGTTATTCATGACAATAAGACATATCTGCTCCTGGCAGCACCAATCTACTTCAAAAAAAAGATGGACATCAAAGAGGATCCTTATGGACGTTGATAGCCATTTAGACAAAAAACTGCTCTTGCCTGGACTGTTACATAAACTGGACACAGAACACCTACAGAGAGAGGACTGCTAAACTTGCCTAAAGATGAGATGGTCTTTCGGGGTTCCTGACTCATAAAAGAGTCTGCGAGACATTCTACAGGATACAACAAAAAGTGACTAAACTGTCTTTGAAATTTCCTGCTTGATAAAAATGTCTGCTGGATACTATGGGCCTAAAGGCTAAAGATGGATGCCCCAACGGTACAAAAAAACTTTGGATGACTGTCCAGGCTGCGAGATGTCTCTGTCATTTATTTTTTATTTGCTTAGGTAATATTATATCTTTCTGGAGTCTTTGATGGAGTTAAAAAATAGTTAGTTATAGTTATAGTTTTCCTTAGTTATGTTAAAGGATAAAGTAGATATAAATATTGTAACTGTAATTCTTGCTTGATAACTGTTTTGTTATTTGTAATTTTGCTATGTTAAAGTTAAAGCCTTCCTTTTTTTGTTTAAACAGAAAAAGGGGAAATGATGTGGGAATGATTTCTTATTAATAAAGAAACTGCCTAGGCCCATTTCATAGGCCAACCCTTAGGTAGGCGGAGAAAACAGAACAGGATGCTGGGAAAAAGAAGCTGAGTCAGTGAGTCGCCATGGTTCTCCCACGCCAGACAGATGCAGGCTAAGATCATTCCTGGTAAGCCAGCTTGTAAACTACATAAAATAATAAAAATGGGTTAGATCAATATGTAAGAGCTAGCCAATAAGAGGCTGGAACTAATGGGTCAGGCAGTGATTAAAAGAATACAGTTTCCGTGTAATTATTTCGGGACATAAGCTAAGCTAGCCATGTGGACAGCCGGGTACTGGGGACACAGCCCCGCCGCTCTTATTTCAACAACAGTTCACCTTGTCAAGCCAGTGCACATGCACATAGTAACTTTCCATCCCTTGCTCTCTGCCTCTCCTGTGGCGTCATAGGGTTTGACAGGCTGCAGCCAGTCAGAGTTTGACACGTCCGAGGCGAGGACTGTTAAGCTATATAAGGGCCGGGTTTTCGACCCTTGAGGTCTTCGCTCTGTAAGCTTATGCTCTCCCTCTCAAGATGCATAAAGCTTTTCTGCAGAAGGATCCTGATTGTGCCGCGTCGTTCTTGCTGGCGAGACGGTAGCGCGGGACATAGAGACCTGTGAAGAATTGTGTTGGTATTTTGATCGGTATTGCATTGAATCTGTAGATTAATTTTATTAGGATGGCTATTTTTATAATGTTGATTCTACCCATCCAAGAGCATGGGATATATTTCTATTTTCTGATATCGTCTTCAAATTCTTATCTTAATGACTTAAAGTTCTTGTTGAATAAGTCTTTAACTTCTTGGTTAGTGTTATCACAATATTTTATGTTATTTGTGGCTGTTGTGAAAAGTGATATTTCTCTGATTTCTTTCTCAGCTTCTTTTTCATTTGTATATTGGCAGGCTACTGAGTATTTTGAGTTGGTTTTGTATCCTGTTACATTATGGAAAGTATTTATTAGCTATAGGAGTTCTCTGGTAGAGATTTTGTGGTCACTTATTTATACTATCATATCATCTGCAAATAATGAAAGTTTGACTTCTTCCTTTCCAATGTGTATCTCCTTGATTTTCTTTTGTTTTCTTATTGCTCTAGCTAGAACTTTAAGAACTATGTTGAATAGATATTGAGACTGGACAGCCTTGTATTGTTTCAGATTTTAGTGGAATCAATTAGCATTTCTCTCCATTTACATTGATGTAAACTGTAAGCTTGCTGTATATTGCTTTTATTATATTTAGATATGTTCTTTGTATCCCTGATATCTCCAAGACCTTTATCATAAATGGGTTTTAAATTTTGTCAAATGTTCTTTCAGAGTCTAATGAGATGATCATAACCTTTTTTCTTTCAGCTTATTTACACTCACACATATAAAATAAAATAAGTCAATCTTAAAAAAATAAAACTAAAAATTGCTATTGATTGAACACAAAATCCTTTCTTATTTTAAATTTTTTATTCATTTTGAATACAAACCATAATTAGCACTTACACACATTTTTCTGACCCCCCTTTCTCCCCTCCTGCCTTCCCACTTTATCTATTCCTCCAATAAGAGTATGAAGGTAAGGTCTCCCATAGGGAGTCACCAAAGCATGTCACAATGAGGCAGGGACAAGTTTCTCCCAATGAATGGAAGGAGCTTCGAAATGTCAGCTCATGCAGCAGAGACAGATCCTGGTATCATTGCCAGGGAACCCTCAAACAGAACAAGATACACTATTGTCACTCATAGGAAGATGGCCTGGTTTGGTCCCATGCTGATGGAGGAAGTTCATTGGCTAATAAAGAAACTGCCTTGGCCCATTTTGATAGGTGATCCCTTAGGTGGGTGGAGTAGGCAGAACAGAATGCTGGGAGAATGAAGCTGAGTCAGGGAGTCACCATGATTCTGCCACTCCAGACAGATGCAGGTTAAGATCTTCCGTGGTAAGCTGCCTCGTGGGCTACACAGATAATTAGAAATGGGTTAGATCAATATGTAAGAGCTAGCCAATAAGAGGCTGAAACTAATGGGCCAAGCAGTGTTTAAAAGAATAAAATTTCCGTGTAATTATTTCAGGTAAAGCTAGCAGGGTGGCGGGAAGCAGCCTGCCACTCATATTACAACAGAGTGGCACCCAGACATGATGGACTAAATCCACTTAAAAACCTGAGAAGGCTTAAAAATAAGGAAAAGAGAGTTTAACACAGCTTTTTGCTGTTTGTGGGTGGTGTGCCGCAGAGAGAAATTGTCCTGACTCAGCAGCAGGAAAAAACTGGCTGTTTTAAAATGCTGGCTTTCTGGGCTGTGCCGCCATTGTGATCTCTGTCTGGCTCCTGTGGGAGACAGAGTTTTTGAATGGAGCATTTGGAGTAAAATGTTATGGCTTGCTTGATGGCAATGTGGACTTCTGTGTGCCTGGAACTGTGCTGTGGCTCAGAGGCACAAGCAGCTCCACCATGCTACTGGTGCAATGTGCAAGGATCAGAGTCACGAGTGGCTCTGCCATGTTGTACTGGGCAGAGCAAGCAGGCAGTACCTTTATTTGACCTAGGAATGTCACAGCCTAGATTCTTTTTTTTTCTAAAAATACCCCAGCTATTTTATTTATTTTTTTATATTTATTTATTTGTTTATT
>NC_022012.1:13576809-13585752 GCF_000317375.1 Microtus ochrogaster | reverse complement strand
TCTTAACCACTGAGCCATCTCTCCAGCCCCAACTTAGGACTTTTCATGACAATGAGACATGTCTACTCCTGGCGGCACCAATCTACTTCGAGAGGAAGATGGGCACTAAAGAGCATCCTTATGGAGTTTGATAGCCATTAGGGAAAGAAACTGCTCTTGCCTGGACTGATGCATAAACTGGACATAAAGAACCCACAGATAGAGGACTGCTGAAGTTGCCTAAAGGTGAGATGGTCTTTCGGGGTTCCTGATTTATGAAAGAGTCTATGAGACATTCTGCCAGACACAGCAGAAAGTGACTGAACTGTCTTTGGAATTTCCTGCTTGATGAAAATGTCTGCTGGAAACTATGGGCCTGAAGGCTGAAGATGGATGCCCCAATGGTACAGAGGAACTTTGGGTGACTGTCCAGGCAGCGAGATGTCTCTGTCATTTCTAGAGTTTTCTTATTTCTTGTTTATTTAGGTATTATTATATCCTTCTGGAGTCTTTGATGGAGTTGAAGAATGGATAGTTATAGTTTTCCTTAGTTATGATAAAAGATAAAGTAGATATAAATATTGTAACTGTGATTCTTGCTTAATAACTGTTTTGCTATATGTAATTTTACTATGTTAAAGTTAAAGCCTTTCTTTTTTGTATAAACAGAAAAAGAAGAAATGATGGAGGAGGGTCATTGGCTAATAAAGAAAGTGCCTTGGCCCATTTTGAAAGGCGATCCCTTAGGTGGGTGAAGTAGGCAGAACATAATGCTGGGAGAATGAAGCTGAGTCAGGGAGTCGTTATGATTCTCCCACTCCAGACAGACTCAGGTTAAGATCTTCCCTGGTAAACCACCTTGTGGGCTACACAGATTATTAGAAATGGGTTAGATCAATATGTAAGAGCTAGCCAATAAGAGGCTGAAACTAATGGGCCAAGCAGTGTTTAAAAGAATACAATTTCCATGTAATTATTTCGGGGGTAAAGCTAGCCGTGTGGCAGGACGCAGCAGCCTGCCGTTCCTTAACACCATGCAGTCTCCCCAGCTGTCTGTTTAGAGTTCATGAGTTCCCACAAACTTGGTTCAGCTGTCTCTGTGGATTTCCCCATCATTATTTGGACCCCACTTGTTCATTTAATATCTCCTCCCTTTTTCAGACTGAATTCCCAGAGCTTGACCCTGGTGATAAGATGTGGATCTCTGCATTTGCACGAAAGTTCTATGATGATAGTTAGGGTATTCACCAGTCTGATTACAAGGCAAGGCCAGTCAGACACCCCCTCCTCTATTGCTAGTAGTCTTATTTGGGGTCATCCTTGTAGATCCCTGGGAATTTCCCTAGCACTGGATTTCTCCCTAACCCCATATGGCTCACTTTATCACTCATACTTCATCCCTCTCTGAAATTGACCATTTTGTTCCCTCAAGTTTTTATTCCATATCCCCTCCCTTCTATGATCTCTACCCCTACCCACAGTTTACAGAGAAGATCTCATCTATTTCCTCTTCCCAGGATGATCCATGCATTCCTCTTAGGATCCTTCCTGTTACCTAGCTTCTCTGGGGCTGTGTATTGTAGTCTGGTTATGCTTTGCTTTACATCTAGTATCAATAGATGAGTGAGAACATACCATGTTTCTCTGTCTGAGTCTGGTCACCTCACTTAGAATGTTGTTTTTTTCTTGCTCCATCCATTTGTCTGCAATTTTGAAGATGTCATTGTTTTTTTTTTTCAGTTGAGTAATATTTTGCATTGTATAAATGTACCACATTTTCTTCATCCATTCTTTCAATGTACACCTAGGTTGTTTCTAGGTCCTGACTATTACAATTAATGCTGCTATGAACATAGTTGAGTGGATATCCTTGTAGTATGGTAGAGCATCCTTTGGATATATGATCAAGATTGGTATAGCTGGGTCTTGAGGTAGATTGATTCCCAATTTTCTGAAAGGTTGCTATACTAATTTTCAAAGTGGCTGTATAAGTTTGCTCTCCCATGAGCAGTGAATGTGTGTTCCTCTTATTCCACATCATCTCCATGTCTTCACTGTTTTTGATCTGGACCATTCTGAAAGGTATAAGATGTTATCTCAGAGTCATTTTGATTTGCATTTCCCAGATAACTAAGGATGCTGAGCAATTTCTTTAATGTTTTTCAGTCATTTAATATTCTTCTGTTGAGAATTTTGTTTAGATCTGTACTAGTTAGATTATTTGCTATTTTGATATCTAATTTCTTGAGTTCTTTGTATATTTAGGAGATCAACTCTCTTTCTGATGTAGGGTTGGTGAAGATTTCTTCCCATTCTGTAGGCTGTCATTTTGTCTTGTTTTCCACATCCTTTGTTTTATAGAAGCTTCTCAGTATCAGGAGGCTCTATTTATTGATACTATCAATGTCTGTGCTACTGGTATTATATTTAGGAAAACATCTCCTGTGCCAATAGATTAAAGGTTACTTAGCACTTTTTCTTCTATCAGATTTAGTGTGACTGGATTTATATTGAAGTCTTTGATCCACTTGGACTTAAGTTTTGTGCACAGTGATAGATATAAATCCATTTGCATTCTTCTACATTTTGACATCCAATTATGCTGGCACCATTTGGTGAAGAAAATTTCTTTTTTCCTGTTGTACAGTTTTGGTTTCTTTGTCAAGAATCAGGTATTCATAGGTATGTAGATTACCGTCAGGGTCTTCAATTCGATTCTGCTGGTCTACATGTCTGATTTTATGCTAATACCAAGCTGTTTTTAATACTACAGCTCTATAGTAGTGCTTAATGTCAAGGATGGAGATGCTTTCAGAGGTTTATTTATTGTACAGTATTGTATTAGCTCTCCTGGGTTTTTTGATTTTCCATATGAAGGTGAGTATTATACTTTTGAGATCTGTGAAGCATTGTGTTGGTATTTTGATGGGGATTTCATTGAATCTATAGATTGCTTTTAGTAAGATTGCCGCTTTATTATGTGATCCTATCTATATGAGAGCATGGGGATTTTTCCAGTTTCTATTGTCTTTAACAAACTCATTCTTTAAAGATTTAAATTTCCTCTCACACAGATATCTCATTGTTTGCTAGAGTTATCCTAAAATATTTTATATTATTTGTGATTTGTGGCTATTGTAAAGTGTAATGCTTCTCAGATTTCTTTCTCAGCCCATTTATCATTTGTACATAGGAGGGATACTAATTTTTTGAGTTAATCTTGTATTCCATTTTACTGAAGGTGTTTACCAGCTGTAATAGTTCCCTGGTAGAATTTTTGGGTTTCTTATCTATACAATCATATCGTCTGCAAAGAGATTAGGTCTGACTTCTTCCTTTCTAATTTGTGTCCTCCTGCTTTTTTGTTGTGGTTGTGTTATTGATCTAGCTAGACCTTCCAGTACCATTTTTAATAGATATGTAAAAAGTGCACAGTCTTATATTGTTCCTGATTTTAGTGGAATTTCTTTGAGTTTCTCTTCATTTATTGGGATGTTGGCTGTTGCCTTGCTGTAAATTTTATTTATTATGTTTAGGTATGTTCCTTGCATTCCTTATTTCTCCCAGACCTTTATAATAATACAGTATTGAATTTTGTTGAAGGATTTTCAGCATCTACTAAGGTGATCATGTAGTTTTCTCCTTCAGTTTGTTTTTATGGTGTATTACATTGACTAAATTTCTTATGTGGAACCATTCCTGCATCTCTGGGATGAAACCTACTTGATCATGATAATGATTTTTATCAATGTGTTCTTGGATTCAGTTTGCCAATATTTTGCTGAACATTTCTGCATCAATGTTCATGAAGAAGGTTGGTCTGTAATTATCTTTTTTGTTGCATTTTTGTGATTTGGGCATCAGGGTAACTGATGTCTTAGAAAGAGTTTGGCAATCTTCTATTTCTACTGTGTGAAACAATTTGAGGAGTATTGGTATTCGCTCTTCTTTGAAATTCTGATAGAATTCTTCCCTGAAACCATCTGGCCCTGGGCATTTTTTACTTGGGAGACTTTTAATGACTACTTCTATTTTCTTAGAAGTTATAAGTCTATTTAAGTTATTTATCTGGTTTTGATTTAACTTTGATAAGTCACACCTATCCAGAAGATTTTTGGTATCTTTTAGGTTTACTAATTTTGTGGAATACAGATTTTTAAAGTATAGTATAATTTTCTCTGGATTCTCTTGTCTGTTAATATGTCTTCCTTTTAATTTCTGATTTTGTTAATTTGGATGTTCCCTCCCTGTCTTTTGAATAGTTTAGATAAGTGCTTGTCTATCCTGTTGGTTTTCTCCAAGAACCAACTCTTTATTTCATTATTGTTTTGTATTGCTCCCTTTTTTATATTTTCTTGATTCCATCCTTCAATTTGATTATTTCATGTCATCTAGTCCTTCATTGTAAGACTGCTTATTTTTGTTCTAGAGCTTTCGAGTATTCTGTTAAGTCACTAATGTGAGATTTCTCCAACTTTCTTATGTAGGCGTTTATTGCTATGAACTTTCCCATTAGTATTTCTTTCATAGTATCCCATATGTTAGGGTATGTTTTATATTTATTTTTATTTATTTCTAGGAAGTTTTTAATTTCTTTATTTCTTGCTTGACTCAGTGATGATTCAGTTGAGCATTATTCAGTTTACATGTGTTCATAGGCTTTCTGTAGTTCGTCTTGTTGTTGAATTCTAACTTTAAGCCATTTTGATCTGATAAGATGCAGGGGTTTACTCCCATTTTATGTATCTATTGTGATTTGCTTTGTTACCAAGTAAGTGGTCAGTTTTAGAGAAGGTTATATGAGGTGCTGAAAAGAATGTACATTGTTTTATGTTCAGATGGAATGTTCTATAGATGTGAGTTAAGCCCATTTGAGTCATAACATCTATTAGTTTCCTTATTTCTTTGTTAACATTCTGCTTGGCAGACCTGTCCATTGGTAAGAGTGAGATGTTGAGATCTCCTACTATTAGTGTATGGGGTTTTATGTGGAATTTACACTTAACTAATGTTTCTTTTTCATGGATGGGTCTCCATGTATTTGATAAATGTTCAGAATGAAGACTTCATCTTGACTGATTTTTTCCCATGATGATATTAAATGTCTTTCTCTTTCTCTTTTGATTAATTTTAGTGTGAATTCTATTTTGTTAAATATTAGGATACCTACACCAGTTTGCTTCTTAGGTCCATTTGGTTGAAAGTCTTTGTTTTTATTAAGGGATTTATTGATTTCTTCCCATTTTTTCTTTGTATTTTTCTTGATTTCTTTAAGTGAAAATTTCTTTTCCTCTTCAGGAGTCTCTATTATCTTCTTTTTAAGGTCATCTTCTGCTTCTTATGCATTGGGATGTTCAGTATTTTCTGTTGTAGAACCACTAGGTTCTGGTGGTACTATATTGCTGCTCTTTAAGTTGTTGAATATATTCTTGCACTGGCATCTATCTATCTCTTCTTCCAATTGGTGCAGGTGGTACCTGTGCTTCTGGGGTACCTCTTCCTTCAATTTGTATAGGCAATGTCTGTGCTTCTGGGGCTAATGATGCTGTTATAAATGCTTAGTTTTGGGGGCAGAGTGGAGCTTGTAGATTACACAGTCCATTTGGGGATAGCAGAGTAGTAGTCTTCCCACAAAAGACTTGTCTGCTGACTAGCTAGTGGGGCTACAAAGGTTGAGGCAGTATATGGGATGTGCCCTGGTTCTAGGGCATAGAGACTATGCTGTCCAACTGTGTTCAATTGGTATAGGTGGAATCTGAGTTTTGGGGAGTCACTGAAGTTACAGGGGATGGTTGGGTTTTGGGGACAGAGTGGAATTTGTAGATTACAGAGTCCAATGAGGGGTGGAGTGACCTGCCCACAGGAGCCTTGCCTGGTGACTGGCTAGTGGGGCTGCATTGAGTGGGGCCAGAGAACATTTTCAGGAAGAAATACAAATGTCTAGTGAGCAGTCTGCAAAATGCAGATTAATATTTTAAGATTTCATCTCACCCCCATCAGAATTATCTTCCTTGGGAATATGAATAACAATTGTTTCTGTGTAGGGGTCTATAAGAGAACCCTTATTTACTGTTGGTGAAGGGTAAATTGTTGTTATCATTTTGGAAATTGGCCTAGAGGTTTCTGAAACAAAAACAGAAAGAGAAGAACTACATGACCTAGCTATAGAATTTCTGAGCACACACTTTATGTACTTTATCCTACTACAAAGATAAATAACCATGTTCAGTGCTCCTTTACTTGCAATAGCTAGGACATGGAATGGATTTAGAAGCCCACCTGTAAATGGATTATAATGTGGTATATACGCACAATGGAATAGTAAGCAGTTGTAAAAAATGTAATAAGAAAAATTATAGATAAATGAATTGAACTTGGAAAAATCTGACTTTAGCAACTAGAGCCTAGAAATACAAATACTGCATTCCTCTCTCATATGAAGATATTAGCTTCTAATCGTTTGTTTAGTCTGTTTTATGTGGACCATAAGTGGAGTAAGGAAAGTAAAACTGGGCCATTTGTTAAGGAATGCATTATAGGTGTCTGGATTCTAAACCATAGGTAAGACAAAAGTGAAAAATAAGGCATATTGGATATGAAATAGCATATCCAGGAAGGGTCATGGAGAACACTGAGAAGGCAGTAAATATGAACCCAAAGAAGGGTGCAACAAAAATCTATATGAAAATATACTATCTTATAATCCAACAATAATAAAATTGTCATTGATGGGTACAGCAGGAAACGTGAGCTATATAACTAAGACAAAATTATATTGGTGCTTACAGTTGTAAGCATGGAAGAAGGATGAGGGAGTTGAGAGGTAGTGGGTAGGGGATGGGTTAATAAAGAATAAAGATTTATGAAATTGCCCATGGAAACATTGGTTAATAAATTAGTTTCAAAGTACTTAAAGAAAATTAAAAACAGAGGTATACTATGTCAGTACAAAATACTGCTCCCAGAAGTCATGGAATATTAAATAAAAATTGCAGATACAGATGGGAGAAACCTCCCTATGAGTTATTAGTCATGGGATTCTCAGGGGTCCACAAAACAAGACTTTTGCTGTTGCTCTTACTTACCCAGCACAACTAAAAGGTAAGATGTTATTGCTGAAGACACCACACCCTTTAGCTTCAAAAAATAGAGAAATCAATTTCAAATCACCTTGGAACCTTCCTCATTGCTGAATAGTCTTCAAAGTGCCAAAAGGGTGCTATTTAGGTTTCTCGGGAGAAAAGATATTAGTGATTTTACCCAGTGTTGGACTCTTCATGCTATAATATCAACCTGCAAGGATGACGTGTCCACTAGTGTAAGAGGGATCTGACTCTTATGAGGAGACTAGTTGCTTTCTGACAACTGGATTTCATGTAAAATACTATAAAACTAGTCAAAAGGTAATGATTTGGGAAGTCATGGCATCTCAGGTGGAACCTACCTTTTATACTCTAATTTTTATTTTTATAGCCATAAGCTTGGACTCCTCTGAACCTTGATCAGAGAAACATCTTTTTAAAGTGGGCATCTACCAATTCAGAGACATCTAACTGGTGAAAATTTTGAAATATGTGCCCATAAGTGCTCAGCCCTAATTGGGATACTTTTAATAACAGCAACCCCCCTTCCAAAGCTGAGAGAATTGCAGAAGAGGGTGTAGGAAGAATGAGACTGTGGTATGGTGGGAAAACTGCTATGAAATGCAGTGTTATGATATGGCAGCGTTTGATATGATATACAAGATTCATGAACTCAGAGCAGCTGTTGTTATGTGCCTAAGACCCACAGAATGCTAATAGGCAGTCAAAATTCCACCATGTGTTTTGGAGGTGTTCACAAATACTCACCACTAACTGTGAAGCTATTGGCAGTTCTTAGCTACCCAGAGCAGGAGAAACATTAGTCTTTGGGGATTTGGCTCCTGGAAGATTGCCCCTGATTCAGTGGATGGACTTTTGTCTATAGTATGTAGCAGCACTAATTGGACTGAGAACTATTTAAAAAAGATAAGGGCATGAATTTGATATGATGATGTTTGTGGGACCATCTGGGGAGGATTGGAGGCAGGAAATAAAGGATGGATAGTGTGGTGGAAATGGCAATTTTACTGGATTCATTTGAGAAATAATTGGAAATAATGGTTTTGGTGGTGCTTATAGGCAGGATATGTTGAAGAGGCAGAGGCATGAGAATCACAAGTTTTCCAAAGTTCTCATAATCATAAAGATCCATTTAGATAAATCTTTGATTATGAGATGCTATCAGCAATATTTCCATTATTTTAAACTTTCATTCAAGCATACAGTATATGATGAGTTTGTTTCCATCATGCATTATACATCCACTTCCTCCCTGTTCTGTTCTATGAGTCTTCATTGTTCCCTCAGAAACATTTGTTTGTACTTCATGTCATTCATACATACAAACATATATTATTTCATGTATCTATATAAATTATAGGAACAACGAATGAGAGGAAACTTTTTTGCTTTCTGAAACTGCTATTATTTACTTGATATCACTATATTAATTTACTTTCTACAAATGAAATAAATTTTGTTAAACATGATTGAAGATCTTTCTGTTGTATAAAAAAAATCTCATATATTCTTTACTCCTTCCTATATTTTTGGCAATGCAGGGACCTCTAAAACTTAGATATTGTGAGTAAAGTTGCAATAAACTTTGCCTGGAAATTATTTCTGTGATATGTTGAGTTGGAGTGTTTTGCATAAATACCTGGGAGTAGTAGAACTGTGTCATAAAGAAAATCAGTATTTAACTGTCTTGAGTAATTTCCATATGACTTAAATAGTTACTGGAGTAGTTTATATTCATATTTGTGGTATAGAAATGTTATTATTTGGCCAGGTGGTGGTGGCGCACGCCTTTAATCCCAGCACTTGGGAGGCAGAGGCAGGCGGATCTCTGTGAGTTCGAGGCCAGCCTGGTCTACAGAGC
>NC_022012.1:13556725-13573734 GCF_000317375.1 Microtus ochrogaster | reverse complement strand
CGGTGATTAAATGAACACAGTGTCCGTGTAATTATTTCGGGTAGAGCTAGCCATGTGGGCGGCCGGGTGCCGGGACGCAGCCCGCCGCTCGTATTTCTACAATATTATTTCTTAATTTATAAGTATTTTAAAAATGAAATATGTCGATATATATATCAAAGTATACGTTGATTGTGAAAAGGGGTATAAGTTGTGAAAATAGAAAGGAACTTGAACTTAACTATTTCACTTTATTTTTTATTATTATTGAAAAAAATTTCTGCCTCCTCCCCGCCTCCCATTTCCCTCCCCCTCCCTCCATTCCTCTCCCCCTCCCCCCACTCCTTTCCCTCTCCCTCTCCAGTCCAAAGAGCAGTTAGGGTTCCCTGCCCTGTGGGAAGTCCAAGGTCCTCCCCCCTCCATCCGGGTCTAGGAAGATGAACATCCAAACTGGCTAGGCTCCCATAAAGCCAGTACATGCAGTAGGATCAAAACCCTGTGCCATTGTCCTTGGCTTCTCATCAGCCCTCGTTGTCAGCCATGTTCAGAGAGTCTGGTTTTATCCCATGCTTTTTCAGTCCCAGTCCAGCTGGCCTTAAAGCCAGGGTCTTTACTAAGAAATTATGAATTTTCTTCAATGTATTAGTTTAGTTATGTTTAAGAAAATACATAGACAAGATCTAGGTATTCTTATTCAATTAAATTAAAGAGAACCTGAAGGAATATCCATTTAGGTATTAGTGAAGTAGGATGAAAGTAGTAACACCAAATAGGTTGTGTTTTTAGGTGTAAATAGTTGGGCTAACAGCTCAAACTCCAGAAATTATGGAAGGGGTTGTGCAGTTATTCATTCTTTGTAGCAACCTCCAAAGGGCACTTTTAATTTCCCTGTTCCTCAGGCTGTAGATGAAAGGATTCAGCATAGGTGTGACTACTGTGTACATCAGTGAAGCCATTGCACAGCTTTCTGGAGAATTTGATACAGTTGAACCAACATATACTCCAATGGATGTTCCATAAAATAAGCAAACAGCTGAAAGGTGAGATCCACAGGTGGAGAAGGCTTTATATTTTCCACTTGTTGATGGAACTCTCTGGATGGAAGAAATAATTTTATAGTAGGATAAAAAGATCCCTGAGGTTGAAAATAAACCAAAAAAGGCACCAATGAATTGAGTGACTATGATTTTGGTAAACATTTCAGAACAGTCAAGATTTAGAAGTTGAGAAGGATCACAAAAAAAGTTAGAGATTTTTATATCCTTGAAGTATGTAAATTGTTGCACAACCAAATTATGCACCTGAGAGTCTAAAAGACTGGCCAAAACAGATAGCAAAACTAAGAATGCACAGAAGTGAGGGTTCATAATGGTTGTGTAATGCAGGGGGTGACAGATCGCCACAAACCTGTCATAGGCCATTGCAGTCAGAAGCATACTATCCATACACCCAAAAATTATGAACATAGACATCTGTGTTAAGCAGCTCACATATGAGATGTCTCTGCTTTGATTTTGAATATCCCAAATCATCTTTGGGACTGTGGTGGAGATGAAACAGATGTCAGACCAGGAGAGGTTAGAGAGAAAGAAATACATTGGGTTATGGAGGTGGGAGTCAGAGGTGACAGCCAGGATGATGAGCAGGTTTCCAAGCACTGTAACTACATACATTAATAAGAACAATCCAAAGAGGATGGGCTGCAGTTCTGGATTCTCTGAGAGGCTCATGAGATGGAATTGTGAGACAATTGGTAGATTTTGCGCTTCTGTATTGTTTGGACACCTTTGGCTAAACAAAATTAATTGGAAAAATACATAAAATAAGGCATGATTACATTATAATCTCAAAAATAAGAGAAACAACTTAAAGGGAAAATCCATATATTTAAGTTCAAGTAATTACAAGTAAAATGGTCTAACTTGAAGTTCATCATGTACAGCATCATGACAATCCCAAGAACCTGGAACTTTCTATAAGGGTTTCTAAGTTACACATATTCTTTCATACAAATGTATTCCTGAGGAAGTAAGCTTAAGAGAATTTTAAAACCAAGGACATTAAAAATCACAACTTTAGGTCATGTTAGAATACAGCTATCCTTTTGGTTAACACAGAGAAAAAATAGTAACCTTTCAATTTAAAAAAATGATTTTTATTACAGTAAAATAACTATATCTTATTTTTTAAGACACAACTAAAATTTTTGGTGAGTTAAATTCTTAAGAAGATGGCAATTGCTTAAATTTTATTACTTTGTGCATTAACTTAACATTGTCCATTTAGATAGGGAAAGAAATTGTTATAAGGGAATGTTTGAAAATCCTACACTACATTAGGTAGGAAAACCTAAAGGAAATTAATGGATTTATAGATTATTCAAACCACTAAAATTAAACCCAGAATTTAGCAAACTAAATGTATCAATAGCAAATGAGGTAGTTGAAAGTTTAATAAAAGATTTCCAACTTAAAATGTTCAGAGCCAGAAGAATTTACTGCTAAATTCTTCCAGACCTTTACAGGAGATAGAAAGAAACTTCTTAAATTATTTTTTTTTAAAATCAGAGAAATAAGAAACATTTCTTAAATCCTGTGAGTCTATCATCATTACATAAGCCAAAACAAGGTAAAGACATACCAAAAGTGAAAACTACAGGCCAACATTGCTGGTGAACAGACATACAGTAAAAGATAATGTTAACCATAATTTATTTGGCTTTATTAAGAAGATTCAGGAATTTTCACCATATGTATGCAATAAACCACAACAATGTACTTAAAAACAAAATCAAACAATCATCTAAAAGATGCAGAACAATTCTGCTGCACTGTGGGCTCCATGTGCAGAGAGCATAGCTGAGCTCTGCAGCCAGGCCATGGTGAGATATGGGTAGCTGTCCTCAGAGAAGGAAAAGTGGCAGGCCATGAATGCAGTAACCTATGATGATGTGCATGTTAAATTCACTCCATATGAATGGCCTTTGCTGGACCCTTCCCAGAAGAATCTCTACAAGGATGTGATGCTGGAGACCTTCATGAACCTCACTGCTACTATCACTTTGAAAGATACTAAAGAAGTTTTATAGAAGAGAAAGCGTGCGAACCTATTCAACATGATGAAGCCATTGCATGTGCGACTTGACTACAAATACATAAAAAACGCATACTGGGGAGAAACCCTACGGATGTAATCAGTGTGGTAAAGCTTTTAGACATCCCAAGAGTCTTCAACAACATAAAAGGACACATACTGGAGAGAAACTGTACGAATGTAATCAGTGTGGTAAAGCTTTTACATGATGCAGTAGTCTTCAACAACATAAAAGAATACATACTGGAGAGAAATCCTATGAATGTAGACACGGTGGTAAAGCTTTTAAACATCCCAGTCTTCTTCAAGTGCATAAGAAAACATACACTGGAGAGAAACCCTATGAATGTAATCAGTATAGTAAAGCTTTTAGATGTCCCAATAGTCTTCAACAACATAAAAGAATACATACTAAAGAGAAACCCTATGAATGTAATCATAAATAAGTAAATAAAATAAATATAATTTAGAGTCCAGCAAGATGGCCCAGTGAGTAACAGTTCTGGCCACCAAGCTTGATGGCTTGATTTCAATCCTGAAAGTCCACATAGTGGACAGAACTGATTCCTGCAAGTTCTTCTCCACACACGTACCATCGATCATCTACTCCCTCCCCAGAAATAAATAAAGAAATGAAATTCTTAAAAAAAAAAGATGCAGAACAAAACCTGTGGAAAAAATCCAACATATCTTCATAATAAAAGTTCTAGAGTATGTAGTTTAGAACATACTCCATCATCATAATAAATTATATATGAGAAGTATGCAGTCAATATCATCCTAAACATATAAAATTATGAAGGAATCCAATTGAAGTCACGAATGAGAAAGGACTAGTAACTATCCCCACTTTTTTGCAATATTATACTTGAAGTTCTAGCTGATGTAAAAGGACACTAAAACAATATAAATAAAAATAATTCAATTTATCCCCATTTGCAGAAAATATGATGTTATATGTTAGAAATATCCAAACTCCTAACAGAGAACGTTTAGAAATAAAAAAATCAGCAATGTGACAGAATATAGAGACATCCATAAATCAAGAGCTATTCTACACCACCAACAAACATGGAAAAATGGATGCCCTTCCATTCACAATGGCCTTAAAGTAAATACAAGATGTAGGAATAAACAAAACCAAGAAGGTGAAGAATGTCTAAAACAGAAACTTTAACTTCTAGAAATGAGATATACTCTAAAAAATGGAAATATATCCATGTTCTTGAATTAGTAGAATTAATATTGCTGAAATGGCAATTTTACCAAAGCTATTTACAGATCCAATGAAATCCCAATCAAAATTCCCATCTCTTCATAAATAGAAAAAAAATCTATTCTATGTTTCATATTATGCTATAAAATCCCAATAACCAAAACGATCCTGAGGAAAAAATGCTGGAGGGATTGTGGTTTCAGATTTTAAGGTATATTACAGATCGATAGTAATAAAAACAATCTAGAACTGTTATAAAAACAGCCACATAGACCAATACGATAAAATCAAAGACCCAAACATTAACACTTGTAACTTCTGCCAACTAATGCTTGACAAAGACCCTCAAATTATATGCTTCAGATAAAATAATTTTAGCAAATGGTACTGGCCTGTAAGAATGGCCATGATCAAAAACATTGATGACAACTTATGCTGGAGAGATTGTGGGGAAAGGGAACACTCCCACATTGCTAGTGGGAATGCAAGCTGGTACAACCCGTTTGGATGTCAGTTTGGAGATTTCTCAGAAAAGTAGGAAACAACCTTCCTCAAGACCCAGTAATACCAGTCTTGGGTATATATCCAAAGGATGTTCCATTGTGCCAAAAGGATATGTGCTCAACTATTTTCATAACAGCATTGTTTGTTGTAGACAGAACCTGGAAACAACCTAAATGCCTTTCAACAAAAGAGTGGATAAGGAAAATGTGGTACATTTACACAATGGAATACTACACAGCAGAAAAAAATAACGACATCTTGAATTTTGCAGAAAAGTGGATGGAGCGAGAAAACATTAATTTGAGTGAGGTAACCCAGACACGAAAAGACTATTATCACATGTACTCATTTATAGGTGGTTTTTAAACATAAAGTAAAGAAAACCAGTCTACAAACCACAATCCCAGAGAACTTAGACAACAATGAGGACACTAAGAGAGATATACATAGATCTAATCTACATGGGAAGTAGAAAAAGACAAGATCTCCTGAGTAAATTGGGAGCATGGGGATCTTGAGAGAGGGTTGAATGGGGAAGGGGAAAGGCAAAGAGGGGAGCAGAGAGAAATGTAGAGCTCAATAAAAGTCAATAAAAACGGTGCTGGGAACACTGTATTTGTACATGCAGAAGAATGAAATTAGACCAGTATCTATCACCTTCTACAACAACAAAGTCCAAGAGGATGGAAGATCTAAATGTGAAAATTGAAATTGCTAGAAGAATATATACCACAATTAGTGAAAAAGACGGTATGAACTTGAAAAAGAATAAAAAGGGGTATATGGGAGGAAAGGAAAGGGGAAATTATGTAATTATAATCTTAAAATGTAAAGGGAATAAATTTTCCCCTTTGATCTTGGCATCTTTGACCTGTTAATATTGCTACATGCTTTTTCTGTTCATAACCTTTTTATTTACAACAAAGAATTTGAGTTCCTGAGGTCTCCCTATGTTTAACTCCCAGTAACCATATACCTAATTATATATGTCACTGATATTTTCTATTGTATGGGCTACAATTCTCTTATTTAAGTTATGCGAGGTAAACTTTGGATCATTGTTTCATATTATGATTCAATTGGGAGGGTGCAAATGAGAAAAGCACAGGAAAAGATGTAAACATTTCTGCATATTGTCCTCATTTTTACTTATCATTTTAGTTATTATTCTATGTGGTGAGCATTTTGCTTGCATGTTTATGTATGGGTGCTGGGAACCAAAACAGTGTTATCTGCAAGACATAACTACCCTTAACTGATGAGCCATCTCTCCAGCCTCTTCCCTCACTTTTAAAGTGGGCATAATAAATCACCTGCCTAAAGAACTTTGCATCCTATTTATCTTTTTATTTTGTAAAAAAAAAAAAAATCCCTCCCAGAAGCTACTACTTACAAATGGCTTCATGGTTAGGAGTGAGAACTTGTGTCTACTTCTCCTTCTCTGTACTGGGAGCTTTTATGGTTTGATTATGGTCAAGGTTTTGTGCATGCTGAACTTTTAGAATAATAAAATTTTGACTTTAAAATTTTGTTTATCACTAGCATTTATTCATGTATTCATATGTATTTTTAAAATGTATAGATGATTGTGAATTCCTTAAAATCTCTTTAATTGACAATGAGTATGCACAGTTCATGATGTTCCTTCTTTAACTCCAGAAATGCAAATGTCAATTAAAAAATCACTGCATATATTCACTGTACAAAGTTTGATGCCAACTAAGACATTTTGTATTAGTATATGCTGCATATTGAACACATTTCCCGAAACCCTCTTAAATGTCCACCCTATTAGTCTTTTTACTTTACAGTTTCACTTTTGCTTTTATATCATATATATGTACATTATTATAAACATGTCTATAAAATACTAATGTCACAAATGCAATAATTACAAACAATTCTAATTACTGGTAAAACTGAACAACCCTAATTTTTATTGAATAACTATGTTTTTCTAATACTGGCTTAATTTCCTGAATATGATCTCTGGTTTCCTTCAATTTTTGTGCATTGTTTTAAAGTTATGGCTGAAAACATCATATACATACCATATTTTCTTTATCCATTCCTGTGTTGGATACTTAGACTGATTCCATAATTTGTCAATTGGAAATAGTGCTACATTCAAAGCTGATGTGTGTCTCTGTGATGTATTGATTTGGAGTACTTTAGGTAAATATTTATAAGTGTTATAATTGAATCATATGGTAAATTTATGTTAGTTTTTGAGGAACCTTTATTCTTATTTTCAAATTTTCTGGGCTAATGTGCCCCCACTAATAGTAAATTAAAATTTTGGTGAGCACAACGTTTAAAAGCATTGATGCTCAGGCTGATATAATATTTTAAAATATGGATTAGACCAAGTTAGAGAATTCACATGCATTTATTTATTCTACCTTGTAAAATTTCTTATGTCTATTAAAATTGTGTTGTGAAGATTAAGTAAATGAGTGTTATAATCCATTCAAAGATAAGGTTAAAAAATATCTCGCTTCTATTCTCATGGAGGCATTTTGAAAGAGGCAAAAATATAGAAAATAAATCTGAGTGTTTTGAAGGAACCAATGTTTGTGAGCCAAAAAAGGGTCTGTTTTTTTGTTGACATATTTTTTGAAACATCTTTCATGATAACCGTAGTATAGGCTCTGAGGAATTGGAAAAAAATAGATATAATTATTATCTTCAATTTATTGTAGAATGCTGATATAAAAGGACAAAATGAAAAAATTCATTACATAAATAGAAAATCATAACTGTAGTTTACAATGTAGTTTATTTGAATCTTTACAAAGATTAACCTCATTATTAGTCATAATATCTAAAATATTTTTATTTCTTTACCAATACTTTATAAATATGTATTAGTTACACATTGAGTTTCCCATTTATCTGTTACTATTCAATGCAGTTGTATCTACTAGGAATAGTCACAGATGAATATATCAATCTCAGAGATGCTAACAGCATTTCAAGCATTATAGAAATAATAATCAAAGATAAATTAATTCAAAGTTAAATTATTTCTTGATATGATGAAATAACATTTTAATTTCTCTTAACCATCAAATTTTTTTGTTTAGTTATCTCATCTTAGAATAATACAAAATAAAATTTATCAGCATTACTGTGTGTTGAATGTGCGTAAGGCAAAAGTACATGTAATGTATCTTATATGCTAAACAGAAAAATACTATATATTTTAGATCAATATAAATTTTTATTTTCTTTAGGTTTTGAGGTTAAAATAATAGAATCATGTTACTTTCTACCTTCATCCATACAAACCCTCCCATATACCCTTCCTACCCTTCCTTTCTCTTTTTCAAATTCATGGTCTCTGTTTTCATTAATTGTTATTGCACACACACACACAAACACCTAAATGTAAAGTACAACCTATACAGTTTGTATAATGGTTCTTGTATGTATGTGTTTAGGAGCTAACCATTTGATATTGTTTCTTAGCGTATCTGTAACATATGATGAGTTTTAGCAGTCATGAATTCAAGACATGACAACATACACATATAAGCATTCATTATAATTCTGTTCAGTAACCAACAGGACCCTTTTGAAAAAAAAATGTTTCATCTCCACAATAGGATGATACATTTCAAGTGTAGCTTACTATATTTTTCATCTTAATACTTTGGTGTACAAGTGATATAAAAGCTGCATTTTTTGTTTTCCAGGAAAAGAATTGGTAATTTATGAAATGGAGATAATTAGGTAAATGAAGAGAAATAATTTGCATAGAATGCACAGGTCAGAGCTCAAAGCTCAACCCTTTCAGTAATAGTACCACATGCTCAATAGCTAGTTCCAGGACAGGATCCAAAACCACAGAGAAACCCTGTCTTGAAAAACCAAAAAAAAAAAAAAAAAAAAGTACAAGATGCTACTGCTGCTCTCCTTTAGCCACTGTTCTTCCTCTTCTTCTTAACAACAGCATTTCAAAGGAAACAATTTTGAAGGAGTCATTTGATGACCATGGGAAATAGATATGATACTGTGGTTATTCTCATTCCTCTTTTTAAATCACATTCATAATATTCTACAAATGCTTAGTCAATAGACCGTTTTTACTCTTGTTGTGTGAGATATCTGTGATAATACAATCCATGGGGAAGAAATCAAATTGAATTATATCAGTCCCCTTAAAACAACACAGAACATAAATTTCCCACTCATCATAGAAGAAAATTTACAGTCAGTTTTTTTTTATCCAACTTTTCTCTTACTGATGAGAAACCAAGACTTCTAAGGGCTCTTTCTTCATCATCCATCTCACTCAGCACTTACTTGTTTAAGCTGATTCTTTGCTGGGTCATGACCAAGATCCAAAGTAACACCTTTGTCTTGTGATCATAGAAGGCTCTGGTTTATTTTTCATACTTGATGAAAATATATAATGAATTATCCCCCTGATGCAGTTGGACACTAGAAAAGAATTCTCTTCAGTTCCCCCTAAATATTCAGGTCCTCAAATTGCAAGGTTGACAGCCTGGGGTAATTACTGACTCTTTTATGACCCTGGAGATAGAATGCCCAGAGTTCATAATTACATAAATTGCTTCACATTATCACAGTATCTCAGAGGTTCTTAACATTAGAAGAGAAAAAATGAAGAGAAATAGTTTACTAAAATCTCTTCATTACTCAGGAAAAACTCTAGTTACAACTTAATGTATTTCTTTATTTTTATATATTATTTTAAAATACCCATATGTTAGATGCCATTAATTTGAATGAGATAAAAATCATTCAGCAAGTGGTATATGGGAGGCTTTGGAGGGAGGAATGAGAAAGAGGAAATGATATCATTATAAACTTCAAAACGTAATAAAATCTTCAAAAATAAAAGATATAATTCTATTTCTTTGTTGGGTCTTAAGTGGTTTGTGTATCAGGGTAATTGTGGCCTCATAAAACATATTGGACAATGTTACTTCTGTTATTATTTTGTAGAAAAACTTAATATTGGTTTTAATTCTTCTTTGAAAGTCTGGTATAATTCTATGCTAAAACCATCTGACCCTGATCTTTTTTGGTTGGAAGAGTTTAAATGGCTGTTTCTGCTTCATGAGAGCCTGTAGATTTGTTTTAAATAGATTATTTGATCTCATTTTAACTTTGGTAAGTGGCACCTAGAAAGATAATTATTTTTTCAATTTGCTGACTACAGCATTTTAGAATATGATTCTCTGGATCTTCTCAGTTTTTGTTGCTATGTACCACTTTCCATATTTTTATGTTTCAATCTCATTATGATGGATTTGTTTATTTTTTCATTGGCTAATAATTGGTAGCTCACATGCACTTAGAAATTTGTTCATTTATTTTAGAATTTCCAATTTATTGGAATAAGTTTTTAAAACCTATGATCTTCTGTACTCATTGGCATATTTTGTAATGTATTTTTCTACATATCTAATCTGATTAATTTTGTCTTTTCTTTATTTCTTTTGGTTAATATGGTTAATAAAATTGCTTATTTTTCTCCAGAACCAACTCTTCACTTTGTATATATTTTTTTTGTTTCTGTTTCATTAATTTCTTCCTTAACCTTACTTTTTTGCTTTTATTCACTAATTTGGGGTTTGTTTTCTTTTTGTTTTTCTAAGACTTCAATAAATAATATGTTTTTGATTTGTTATATTATATTTATAATACCCATTATTTGTGATGAATTAAAGTTTCCTTTAAGTCCATTGTTCCTATAGGTTTTGGTATGTTGTGGATTTTTTTTTTTTATTTTCGAGACAGGGTTTCTCTGTAGCTTTTGGTTCCTGTCCTGGAACTAGCTCTTGTAGACCAGGCTGGCCTCGAACTCACAGAGATCCGCCTGCCTCTGCCTCCCGAGTGCTGGGATTAAAGGCGTGCACCACCACCGCCCAGCTTGTATGTTGTGTTTTTATTTACATTTATCTCTCCTTCTGTAAAGAAATGTCCCTAATGAAAATACATTTACATTTTAAGCAGGAACTCTTAAGCACCTCGCCAAAAGTTCTTCTTAAACCAGATTTAAAATATTTCCAGTTTTATAATATAAATGGATTGGACTTGATAAATATTGGAATGGAAGGTTTGTGGATATTTTACTGGTCTGGCTCAGTGCTTGAGGTGTAGGGAAAGCATATGATGGAGGCAAAAGTTCCCAGGGTTTCTTACCTATTAGTGCTGTTGGAGAGGAGGCCACTTGTTTTTTCATGGCTGTCTAGCCCAGAAGTAATCACACAGAAACTATATTAATTAAATCACTGCTTGGACCATTAGCTCCAGCTTCTTATTGGATAACTCACACATATTAATTTAACCCATTTCCATTAAACTGTGTATTGCCATGAGGCTGTGGCTTACCGGGAAAAGTTCCAGCATCTATCTTCAGTGGGACTACATGACTTCTCTCTGATTCCACTTTTCTTTCTCCCAGCATTCAGTTCCAACTTCCCTGCATACCTCTGCTATGCCCTGCCATAGGCTCAAGCCAGCTTTTTTTATTAACCAATAATACTCATAGGATACAGAGGGGAATGATTCCCACATCATGCTGACAAGGGATAGGAGTGTGTCCGTTTCTTTTTGTGTATGCCAGTCAATTCAAAAATCTAGAAAGATTATTATTTTATTATCCTGTCTAGGAAAAAGAGTAGTTAATTTTTATTGTTGTCAAGTTATACATCAATATTAGATTCATACATAATATTTTTGTGCACCTCAAGGGGGTAAGTTGGTTGAGTTTCAACATATGGAAAATTTTGTATATATTAATGAAACAATAAATAGTTCCAAAATTAGTAAAATGGCTGTTACTTTGTTGAAAACTATTATATAGTTCCTCTGCATCTATTTTTGTGGACTTCAAATGTTAATACTTATTTTGATAAGAAAGACATTGTCTTAGTATGACTATTGATGCGGTGAAACACTATGACCAAAAACAAGTTTGGGGTTAATTTACACTCCCACAGCACTGTTCATCATTGAAGAAAGTTGGATAGGAACTCAAAAAGAACAGGAATCTTAGGGTAGGAGCTCATTCCGAGGTCCTCAAGAAGATCATCTTAGTGGCTTGCATCTCATGGATTGCTTAGCCTGCAATCTTTTAGAATTCAGCACCACTAGCCCAGAGATGGCACCATCTGTAATGTACTGGACCCTCCCCCAGCAATCGCTAATTACAAAAATGCTCTACAGTCAGATAAATGGAGGCCTTTGGTAGAAATGAAGCCAATGTCAGTCAATGACAGAATGGAGAGGATGAAGTACATAGGGGTATGGAAGTCGGGTCGGAGCTGACAGCCAGAATGATAAGAAGGTTCCCAAGGATATCAGGTTCATGGACAAGAACAACACACAGAGAATGTGTTGCAGGCTGGCAAGAGAATCTCAAGTGGTGGAAAAACACATTATGAAATGTTTAACATTCTTATCCGTCAGGAAAATACAAATCAAAATGACTCTGAGATACCATCTTAAACCACTCAGAATGACTAAGATAAAAAACACCAATGTTAGCTTATGCTTTAGAGGATGTGGAGTAAGAGGAACATATCTCCACTCCTGGTGGGAATGTAGACTTATACAAGCACTCTGGAGAAAAGTATGGCTTTAAAAAAATGAGACAAGGTTTTTCTGTAGCTTTGATACCTGTCCTGGAATTAGCTCTTGTAGACCGGGCTTGCCTTGAACTCACTGAGATCTGACTACCTCTGCTTCCGGAGTGCAGGGATTAAAGGCGTGCATCAGCACCACCCAGAAATATGGCATTTATTTAGAAAACTGGGATCACCCTACCTCAGGATCCAGCAATACCACTCGTGGGCAGATCCCCAAAAGATTATCAATCATACTACAAGGACATCTGTTCAACTATTTTCATAATGGCATTTTTTGTAATAGCCAGAAACTGCAAACAACCTAGATGTTGTCCCTCAGTTATCAAAGAATGGATGAAGAAAATGTGACACATGTACACATTGGAGTACTACTCAGAGGTAAAAAAAAATGATATCTTGAAATTCGCATGCAAATGGATGGAACTTGAAAAAAAAACATTCTGAGTGATGTAACCGAGAGCTAAAAGATGAGCATATGTACTCACTCATAAGTGGATACTAGTTGTAAAGCAAAGGATAACAATCCTATAGTCCATGACCTTAGAGAAGCTAAGTAACAAGCTGAACCCTAAGAAAAATATGCATAGATACACCTGGAAAGGGGAGTAGACAAGATCGCTTGACAAAACTGGGCGCATGGGGGTGGGGGAGAAAGGAGGTCGAAGGGGAAAAGGAGGGAAGAAAGGAAGGGGGAAGGGAAAAGGGGAAAGCCCTTGAGAAATGGCATAGTCAAGTAGTAGGAAGGACAAAGATAAGAGAAAGTTAAAAGATATTTTGATTGAGGGAGTCATTATGGGACTAGCAAGAAATCTGTCACTAGAGAAATTCCCAGGAATCCACAAGGATGACCTCAGCTAAAACCCTAAGCAATAGAGGAAAAAGTACCTGAACTGGACTTGCCCTATAGTCAAATTGATGAGTATTTTAAATGCCAACATAAAACCTTTATCCAACAAGATGGAAACAGAGGCAGAGACCCACATCGGAGCACTGGGCTGAGCAGCTAAAGTCCAGTTGAAGAGTGGGAGGAGTGAGAATAGGAGCAAAGAGATCAGAATATGACGGTGACACCCACTGGAACAGCTTCTTAGCTAATGGGAACTCACTAACTCCAGCAGGACAAGGAAGGAACCAGCATAGGTCCAAACTAGTCCTTCTGAATGTGGGTGACTGTTGAATGGCTGGGAAAGACTGAGGAGCCACTGACTGTGGCACCAGGATTTATCCCTACTGATTGTACTGGATTTTTGGGATCCTATTCTCTTTGGATGGATACCTTGCTCAGCCAAGATATAGAAGGGAGGGCCTTGGACTTTCCCCCAAAGCAATCTGCTTTACCCTCTCTGAGAAATGGATGGGGAGTGGGGGATAAGAGGAGAGGATGAGAAGAGGGGAGGGAGAGGGAAGGGAGATTTGCAGGTAAAATGAAAAAAGATAGTTTGTTTTCTTTTTAAAACATAAAATAAAAATAAATTAAAATTAAGACATGAACTAAAACAAAATCCTAAGCCTATGCTATGTGAGATTTTATCATGAAGATTCAAATAAAAGAAAATTAAAAATATAACACAAAAGATAAAATTTTTAAATACATAAATTCATGTATATTTTCTGAAGTCAGAACTGAACAAAGAAAATGGTAAAGAATTTTCAGAAAACTTGTATTTTTCAGGTATAGCTCACTGGTAACAAACAGCTATTATTTATAATTATATTTTGACACTTACATAAATATGCCTTGTTTTATGGGTCAAACAGAAATCAGACCCTGATGTTATTAAATGTGTAGTGAAGTTTTTGATAACCATTAAGTAATATTTTAATGTATTAATGTGGTCATATGAGTTAGGTATGCAAGGGCTCAGAAAAGTCATGGGAAGAGATAATAGAAAGAGTGGTTCAATATAATGAAACTTTGGAGTACTGAATCTTATCCTTGAACTTATTTTATTATTGGACTTTAAGGGTATGTGCTTCTGTAATGCGAATCATAGTGACATAATTGGATCTAATGAAGACATTAGGAAATTTGGCCCATGGACATGCAGAGATTATAATTCAGCTTCCTTCAACACATCTGGCCCAGTCAGAAACAGATAACTAAGGATCCTCCTAGAAAGAATCATACCAGACAATACTCAGTCTCTCTGCATTTTATGATGACATATCTTCCAACTTCGATATCTATGTAAGTTAGGAAGTATAGGCATCCTTTGTTATCAACAGGCCATCTAAATTCTATTAGTTAAAGTTTAGATAGTAAAATTAAGTCTAATCCACTATTTCTTAATAATTTAAGTTTAAATTTATCTTCTCCCACTCAGTAGGATGCCTTTTTGTCTTAATTCTTCAATAAATATCTAAAGCACACAAAAAATATAAGCACCATGATCCTAAGCATCTGCTCATGAAGAAGCTGAGGTATTGGGATGCAAAAATTCAAACTCCCTGAACCTGTTGCCCTACATATATAGATAAGATAGAATTGCTTATTTGAGATGGGTTGATAAATGTCTGTTGAAATTGAAATCCAAAATGAAAACTGTTTTCAATGGAGTCAGATAATATAGTTTATATAATGGGATCACATGAAATTATATATATACCTCAACATACAACAGAATTAGATTAAATTTAAACTATTTAATACCTAGATATCATATAACTGTTAATTGTGGATGAAATGGGTGATGGATGACTAAATTATTGAGTTTATATTTACTTTGTTATATTATCACATTATAGAAATCAAAGTTAAAATCAATAATTATACAATAACTAAACATGAATGTCAAGAATGAGATGACCCAAGACACCCTTCATTTCCCCATTTCTCCAGTCATAAATAGCAGGGTTCACCATTTTAAGTATTAAAAGTGTATACTTACAACACCTTATTTTAAAATGATTAGTAAACAACTGAAGAGCTGCAGCCCACAATAAAACTGATCTCATAGAGCAAGGTTTTCAGTGAGAGTTGAGAAGAAAAGGTACAAAAGATTTCTCATCTTCTCTCTGTATGTGGGATTGTAAAATAGGTAACATGATTTAAAAGTAAAAGAAAATATCCGAGATAGTGGTACATCATAAAACATGTTACCCATGGTAACCAAAAAAAAAAAAAAAAGAAATGATACTTAAAAGTATTATAAGCCTCCAAAACATCTTAAAAAGAGGGAAACAGGAAGTGTCAATATAGCTACAGATTCAAACCAAAAACATTAAGGAAATAATAAGACAGAAAACAAGTAAAGCATGAAAACTTACTGTGCTTAGAAAAAAAAGTATAGGTGATAAAACTCCATTATTAAATAGGAAAAAGTTTGCCTAGGAGACAATGAAAACAATGACATACCTAATATATACAGAAGGACAGATGATGATGTCAACAATAAACTCCACAAAGGTAATAAAAACAAAAGATTTAACATTAAAAACAAATGTGAATTTATGGAATATACTGCCATGCAACAAATACAAAGAATTTATAATGGAAAGAGTTGCTTTGCCCTTTCTGATCAGAGTTGTGAAATTTTCTTGAGAATTTTACTTTAGACATTGTTTTTGCACGGGAAGAAATTTTGTTTGTGAAACTTCATGTCCTAATCCATGTCATCCTTTCTCCAATGACTCCATAATTCCACAGCACAGAGAGAAACACACAAACAAGGCAGATTAGGTATCATTTCTGCCATAACAAACAGCTCTGGACAATAATTCTACTCTCTCACAGTATATGTCAGTCCAAATTCTAACTAAGACCATAAATGTCTAAAATCAAGATGCTAGTCTGGGAGCTTTTGCCTCTTACTAGAGTACAGAATTCCTTCTGGATCATCAGTTGTTGGTAAAAGCTTCATTCCTCGGGCTTCCAAGAACAAGGTCTTTCTTCATTCCTTTGTTGGCCCTTGTGGCTAAAAAGGACCCTGCAAATGAACCCAGAATAATGACCCTATTGTAAGTTATGCCACTGGATTTACCTACGCAAAGCCCTCTGCTCACATATCCTAATCTATTCATATATTAGTTCATAGGCGATATTAAAGAGCCATTACTTGAACTGCAACAAGTGTTCATCATGTTAAAGCAATGCCATAGATAGGAACCTGTGACTATTTTTCCCTAGGAGGGCATCTCTGTATCAGAATTATTTATCAGCATACTTAGTAGAGAGAGTCCAGGAGCATAGCCTCTGCTTGCAGATCCCCAAGTCCCAAATCAGTACAGAAAATAGGAGCCAACACTATTCTAGGAAATCCTGATCCCCTCCCAGAAACCCATACTGTTTTTCCATCTTGGCCCAGAAACAATTCTCTCCCCATTAAAGCTTCCATAAATCAAGTTACCCAAGATCTCAGGGAAGTGTAGTTCCTTGCTCTGTCTCATCCCTCAGTGATTTCTTAGTTGCCTTAAGTAACTTAGATCTCAATCTGCTTTCCCTGGCTTTGAAACTCCCACATCCTGCCACAGTCACCAGCCCTATCTCACATACACCTAGCCCCCAAAGCTCAGAGACAAGGTGGGCACCTTCTTTCGAAGGGGAGAATGCTGATAAGGCAGTAAACCTTGACTTAAATCTAACTCCAGAACTC
>NC_022012.1:13525733-13542498 GCF_000317375.1 Microtus ochrogaster | reverse complement strand
TTGATCCTATCTAATGGGTCTTTTAAAACCTGATCAGGTTTCCCTGCTGGCCAAGGGTTCCGCTTACCAAATGCCCTCGCTCTGTTTCCTGGTTCCTGCCTCAGGCCAAGAACCCTCTCACCCCTCTGAAGGTCTTCAAGATCAGGACCAAGCTCCCCGTTTGCCCGTGACCATGCCAACAAAAGGCCTACCTCTTTGATTTAATTGTAGTGGGGCGATCTGATCTCCGTGTTGCGCACAGTCTCTGCAGCCTGCTTCTGCTGCTGGGACGGTTCCCGCCGCCAGCAGCCTGTGTCCTCTGCTGTTGCTCTGGTCCCAGCCAGTCCCAGCCGGTCCTCGCCGGCTGTGGTAGGCGTCCTCCGGCCTCGTTCCGCCGCCTCGTTCCGCCGCCCGGCGTTCCGACCACGTTCCGCCGCCCGGCGTTCCGGCCGCGTTCCGCCGCCCGGCGTTCCGGCCGCGTTCTTCCACCCGGTATCTTTCTCATTTCTATATATCTTACTTTCCTTCTCACTCCATGGTTGGCTTTGTAGCTGGGTGGCTGTTTTCATCTCATTGTTCTCTTGCTTATCACTCTCTGTTCTCAAACTCTTTGCCTGCTAAGCCCACCTATTCTTGTTTCTGCCTTGCTATTGGCCATTCAATTTTTATTTGGATTATCAGGTGTTTTAGACAGGCACAGAATCACAGCTTTACAGTTAATCAAATGCAGCTTTAAAAAAAAGCAATATACATGATAATAATATTCCCACAAATTATTCATTTCTCATTATGAAATAGCCTCACTGATTTAATTTCAGATAAATTAAATATAATTGATTAAAATTTTTGTGCATTTAACTTATAAAGTATGGGTCAGTTGCATACATATATTGAAAGTGAATATCACAATAAAATTAACAATGTATATGACATATTTTTACCATGAAGGTAGGTTTTTTTTACCAATAATTTCTCCAGTTATAAAGGGTGTGATGGATTCTGTATTACATTGAGAATATATGAGTCGAATATTATAGCATGTGGTATATACCTTAATCTCTTTGCCTCCACCTGAAGATAGCATCTACAATTCACAATAAACATCAGCATTAATACATTGACTGTCTTATAAATAAAATGGATAGTGTCAGTTCATTAACATTTATCTAGTACCTGGAAGGTTTATGTTTTCTAAAATCTGCAGAACTATAAATACTTTGTTTGTTTAAAAGTCAATGTACTTTATGCCATCAATTCTCTTGCATTTTCCCTTAAAACTGAAAAGCCACATTTTCTTTTGCCTTATGAAAGAACTCCACAGACTTGAACAGATAATTTGGTGGTAACATTGCATCATTCCTCCTAAAATTTGCTTCCAAATAATGGTGAATACCATTTCCCTGGGGAAGTCTCATGAGTTTGAACTCTATATAACATTTTCTAATCTTGCTCAGGTCTACACTTAGGAAGGATTTCAATTATTGACCTTAACTTAAAGGTTGTAAGTAGACTGACTTACCAAAAACAGAAAAGCTATAGATTTTGATTTGGGATACCTCTCTGTGTGCTGTGATTACCATTAATGAATAAAGAAACTTCTCTGGACCTATAGCAAAACAGATCTTAGGTAGGCAGGGAAAGCTGGACTGAATGCTGGGGGAAAGAATGGCAGAATCAGAGAGATGCCATGGAGCCATCAGAATCAGACATGCCAAATCTTTGCCAGTAGCCACTGCCATGTGCCGATATACAAATTAATAGAAACGAATTAAATTAATATAAGTTAGCCATTAAGAAGCTAGAGATAATGAACCAAGAACTGTTTTAATTAATACAAATTCAGTGTGATTATTTCAGGACTGAGCAGCCAGGAACAATGAAGCAGCCTCCTCCAACAAGATTTTGTCCAGTAAAGATTATTAAAATTATAAAAGTAAATTGGAGATCTTAGTTATAATCCAATAATATTAATTTGTGTGCTCCAGATACATGAATAGACATGGGCTTTAAAAAGTCAATTGGGCATTTATAACAACTCTTCATTCATTAATTCAGTCACAAATATTGCATTGGCTTATGTGATGTGCACATTGGTCCCTCAAATATTGAATCCCTTTATATATAGTTTGAATAACATAAACATGAAGGTAGACTTGAACAAACACATCAGTAAGGCAATGTGTATTCTCTGATGTTTCAGTTGCTGTGGGTTTTGTTTTTTGGGACAAGACAAGTTGGAAGGAATGGTAAGCAACCGACTGTTTGAGTTATTCTTTGTATCATGTTAATAAAGTCTTTTGTTACCTTCTTCCCCTGTTTACATTGATATAAAAGCTATGGAAAAATAAATGTGGGTGAATTTCAGTAATTACTGGAATGCCTTCCTGACATTATTCTATGGTTTTTGTTCTGTTATTTTTCATGTGTCTTCATAATCTGGCAAGAGATATTTTTGTCAAGGTCAGTCTTCAACATATGGCACCCAATGTGGGGTAGTCCAGTGAATGCCAAAATGCACAAAAGTGTGGCCAGGTGTACAAGAGAGTACATAAACCCACAAAAATGCACCACAGTTGGAGAGGTGAGTAATAAGTGCTCAAAAATAAATGGCAAATAATATTAAAAATGTCAGAAAAAATTCAAAAATAAAACTAAAAATAATTGTAAATATGGGACAAAATAGTATAGTTGCTTAAATATATTTCTGAAAAGTTTCTATACCCCAATAAACCTCTCTGCCGACACAATAATAATTGAGTCAGACCAACTCAAATTGAATTAGAGAAAGCTAAGCTTTAATAGATATCAGTGCTCCTGGGTCATCATCTTTCCCCCAAGAGAGAAGTCAAGGAAGGAAAACTGGGAAACCACGTGTTTGTTCTCTGGAGTACAACTTAAATATCCTGTGGGAGTGGTCTTGAGCACCTCTGGGTGCCATTTATTATTGTTTCTCTCAGGGTCAGTGCTACTGGGGTTATATTTACGTAGATGTCTTCTGTTCCAAAGCACTTAAGTATACTTTCAACTTTTTCTTCAATGATGTTCAGTGTGGTTGGTTTTATGTTGAGGTATTTGATTTATTTGGATGTAAGTTTTGTGCATGGTGATACATATGAATATATTTTTATTCTTCTGCATGTTATGCCATCACTATTTGTTAAATATGCTTTCTTTTTTCCATTTTCTTGTCAGCTAAGCAGACTTACAACTTGGATTATAAAGATAGTTTACAAACTTTGAATAAAATATATATTGCCTAAAACCTTATTTAACATATATTACAGGAGATGGTTTCAAGGCTACTTTGCAGAGTGGGTGCTCTGGCGGTTCAGTCCCTGAGGGCCCCTGGGCCCCCTGGTGCAGTTGCAATGTGCTCCATGACGTCTTGGGGTGTGCGTTCCTACTGATGAGAAGCAGGTTATAGGGCTGTAGAGAGAGATCATGATAGCCACAGAGAAGGGACTAACCTCCATACAATATCCTACCTCCAAAGCTAGATTTTTGCATTAAGGAAGATTCTAATTTAGTTCCATCCACCACCAACAAATGAATAGTGGGCTGCATCTTTGAGAAGAGGACAACTGTACCATCATCTGGTTTTGGCTGCACAAAGGTAAGACTCAGCAATGGCCAAGCTGTGGAACCCATTATAAGCTGGTGCCCCACCAACTGGCCCACTGAGCTCTGCATTAACTTTTTAGACTGTGATGAAAAACTTTTCTCCAATAAAAACTAGCCATTGTATTGGATCTTCCCCACCAAAAAAAAAAAAAAAAAATATCCTACAGGAGATCTTGAACCACTAAGTAAAATTCTTTTTTTTTAAATTTTTTTTATTAAAAATTTCAGCCTCCTCCTCACCTCCCATTTCCCTTCCCCTCCCTCCCTTCCCCTCCCCCTACCTCTCCAGTCCAAAGAGCAGTTAGGGTTGCCTGCTCTGTGGGAAATCCAAGTACCTTCCCCTCCATCCAGGTCTAGGAAGGTGAGCATCCAAACTGCCTAGGCTCTCACAAAGCCAGTACATGCAGTAGGATCAAAACCCCGTGCCATTGTCCTTGGCTTCTCAGCAGCTCTCATTGACCGCCATGTTCAGAGAGCCCGTTTTTATCCCATGCTTTTTCAGTCCCAGTCCAGCTAACTTTGGTGAGCTCCCATTAGATCAGCCCCACTGTCCCAGTGGGTGAATGCACCCCTCGTGGTCCTGACTTCCTTGCTCATGTTCTCCCTCCTTCTGCTCCTCATTTGGACCTTGGGAGCTCAGTCCGATGCTCCAATGTGGGTCTCTGTCACTATCTCCATCCATCAACAGATGAAGGTTCTATGATGATATGCAAGATATTCATCAGTATGGCTATAGGATCAGTCCATTTCAGGCTCCCTCTCCTCAGCTGCCCAAGGAACTAGCTGGGGACATCACCCTGGACCCCAGTGAACCCCTCTAGAGTCAAATCTCTTGCCAACCCTAAAATGGCTCCCGTAATTAAGATATATACTTCCCTGCTCCCATATCCACCCTTACTTTATCACAACCATCCCATTCCCCCAAACTCTCCCCATCCTCCCCTTCTCACTTTTCTCACCCCATCTCCCCTTTCCCCCATTCCACCCCACCCGAATTCTCAACAGAAGAAGTTCAAATGGCCAAAAGACACTTAAGGTCATGCTCAATCTCCTTAGCCATCAGGGAAATGCAAATCAAAACAACTTTGAGATATCATCTTATACCTGTTAGAATGGCTAAAATCAAAAACACCAATGATAGCCTTTGCTGGAGAGGTTGTGGAGTAAGGGGTACACTCATCCCTTGCTGGTGGGAATGCAAACTTGTGCAACCACTTTGGAAATCAGTGTGGCTGTTTCTCAGGAAATTAGGGATCAACCTACCCCAGGACCCAGCAATACCACTCTTAGGAATATACCCAAGAGATGCCCTATGATACTACAAATGCAATTGTTCAGCTATGTTCATAGCAGCATTATTTGCAATAGCTAGAAGCTGGAAACAACATAGATGCCCTTCAATGGAAAAATGGATGAAGAAAGTGTGGAATATATACATATTAGAGTACTACTCAGTGGTAAAAAACAATGACTTCTCGAATTTTGCATGCAAATGGATGGAAATAGAAAACACTATCTTGAGTGAGGTAACCCAGACACAAAAAGAAGAACATGGGATGTACTCATTCATAATTGGTTTCTAGCCATAAATAAAGGTCATTGAGCCTATAATTTGTGATCCTAGAGAAGCTAAATACGAAGGTGAACCCAAAGAAAAACATATAGTTATCATCGTGGATATTGGAAGTAGACAAGATTGCAGGGCAAAAACTAAGTAAAATTCTTAAAGGGAGAAGTGATCTAAATTTCAGTATGCAGCTTACAGAAGCTACCAGATGGGCAATCACCTAGGTAGAGTATGCTATACAGAAATAGCAAGTACATTACATTAACTATAATCAGCACTAACAATCATATAAATCACAAAATTACTCCTAAGGCAGTTGTATGGAAACACAGCCCGCTTTTATGGTTGTACTTTCCGATTCACTAGTTAAGGTATTAAATCCTTATTTTAAAGCAGTAACTTGCTTAGCACAAAAATAGGATAAATTCTAGGGGATATTTTGACAGGGAATTGGCTATGATCAATGTTCCCTATACTAAGCAACAGATTAATTGGTTATTTCAAAATAGTGATTCTTGGGCAATTGTTTTTGTTCAATTTAAAGGCATGGTTAATAATCTTTTCCCAGCTGACCTGTTACTGTAATTAACACAACTGTATTCCTTTACTTTTCCTAAAGTTGTAGCAAAAGATCCCTTAAAGGATATTACGCTAAATTTTACAGATGATTCGTCCAATGGAAGAGCTACATATGTTGTTGAGGGTAAAAAGGAATTGTGGAACATGCCCTTGTCTTTGTGAAAACAACTTAAAAGAATAAAAACAAGAAAATTAAAAATCACCATATAATGCCATAAGTCATGAACCTTTTATGGATGTATGTGAACAATCTGCTGCAGAAAGAGTTTGGCATGATGATACCAAGGTGACTTTTTCTAAGGCAAGGTAAAAAGACCCTTGTGTTAGATTATGGAAAGGAACTGACCTTGTATAACTTGGGGTCAAGGATATGTTTGTACTTTTTTTCACAGGAAAAAAATAAAGCTAGATGAGATGATTGCAAATACAGCAGAGAAGTACCAGCCCTGATGATATCATAGTTAATGATGACTCCATAGAAAAAGTGGAAAGAGGTTCCTAAACCTGTGATCCTGATTTCCTTATGCCTACATGCTGCAGGCCAAGGAAAAGGGGTACCTGAACTACAGGACTGAGGTTAGGAAGCTCATGGCTTAACTGTGGGTTACTAGACTGCATCTGGACACTCGGGACCCACACTGCCACTGAGGTTGCTGCTACTGCCACAATCCTGACAACAGCTTGTTTCAATCTAACAAGAGAAAGAAGATCATTGTGATGACTGGTGACTTCTAGCTCCTTTATGGAATTGATGCACAAACTTCAGACCTATTGAGACCTGTTTACCTTGGAGCCAAACCAGAAATACAGCTACACATTTTGCATTTTTACTCTTTGGGACTCAGAACACATTTCGACAACATGGTATTCAATCTGTTGTTGAAATATTAGACCTGAGAACTGAGATCTAAACTTTTCTCTCAGGGAAAAAGGAATTGTTACAAGGAGTGACATAATTCCCTCTTCAAATATGGGGAGAGTATCCTAAAAGATTTTAGCTGCTGCTCAGAGACTGGGACAATTAATTAAGCATCAATGCAGTTGGACTATAACCTTTTCTTGTTGGACAGTAACCTTTTCTTGTCTTTTTAAAATGGATTTAAGAAAATTGTAATGTGGCAAATTGTATGTTTATTGTTAATTTCTACTCTAGAATTGTGTTGTGTTATTGTCAGGTTAAATGTAACAGCTTTAATTCACCATAAGATGTTAAGAAAAAATTGTCATTTTCTATGAGTGCTTGAGTTTGATATAATTGATAAAAAATTTAGATTTTGATGTAGCAAAAATAGTTAAAAAACAATCTAGAACAAATAAAAAATACATTCCCAACCCTGGTGATCCTCCTTTCTTTTAATGAGGAGAGTGTAGCCATTAGGAGCCTGTTTATTCACAAAACATTATCTAATTGCAGATAAAGTCTCTTGACAAAAACTTGGCTCAGAGACACAGAACCCAGAGGTACTTTCTCCCTTAACCCTTTGCTTACAGAGGTTGGCAGTCATAGATAGGTTTGATAGTTTTTCCTGCCAAGCCCCTAAGACATGGAAATTTACAATTAGAATACACATTCCAAAGATGGGTAAGTCTGGGAAACAGAAAATTGTTCACTTAAGGCAGATGTAGCGGCGTAAAATGAATGCAGACAGATTGTAAAAAATATATACAGCTTTAATGTAGAAATAGACTTACAGTACCACGGTTCCGTGGAGAACAGGAAGCAGAAGGGGCGGCTGGGCACACGCCTGGCAGATTTATAGGTAAACATTAGCCTGAGGCGAACATGCCCCCAATGGACTGGACTTGGACTTATCCCTACAGGCAGACAAGATCATCTGTCCTGTTGAAGAAACCTAGGCCTTATTAAAATTAATAAAAAGGGAAGAAGCCAAGTCATTCTGTATTATATTGGGATCATTAAATCATTCTTTAACTATGCAAAGCCTAAGTGGCAATTGTTTAACTACTTGTCACCATTATACAAAGTAATCTGATAACTCCCCTATATGTTTGATTCCTCTAGAGAACCCTGACTGTAACATCTAATCTTGGTTGACAAATTGTTTATATCTAGAATCACCTACAACCTACACAACTGAGAATACCTGTGACATATTTTCTTGATTTGATGATTTGAGGTTGAAAGACACCAAATCTCCTTGCAGCATGCCACATGAAAGGATATAGGAAAATGAAGCTTTTGCTTTTTATCTGCTTGTGTTCACTCTTCCTGGCATGTTCATCCATCTTTTTGAGAGGCCAACCCTTTGCTGGTACAAGAACTTTTTATTTTGGGTTCGAACCTAGGCTGAAGAGTATCAGTTCTTTAGCATCTCTTCTGAGTGCCAATTTCAGGTTGTGCCTGCTGAAACATTCGGTCTTGTTGACTGAACATCTAAGTGTCCTTGACTTTTCTAGTGTGGAGTTGTCTTTGTTGGACTACTCTGAACCACGGCATGTAAGCCACTCAAATAAATTCCCCGTACACACACACACACACACACACACACACACACACACACACACACACGTGTCCATTTTATCTCCTTAAGTAGGCATGGTTAATATGAGAGTGAGGGGAACAATGTATACGTATGGTGTTTATGGAAAGGGAATCACCAAGTTAATTCTATATTGCTTTAGTTGTCTTTAATTATGTGAACTCTCCAGTTTATAATGATAATAAAATTAATAATGTAATGAGGATCTTTGAATTCTGAGGCTCCTAGAGATATGGAAATATAACATCAGCATGCAATCTATAGAATGGCACTGCACCAAAGAAGTAATATTTGCTACTCAGCCAGTTGATGATCCTTTTTGACTAGCTCACAATTATCACATTATTTATCTGTATTTATTTATCACTAAATCTTCCATATTCATTTCCCAAAAGAGATTATCTTCTCACTACTCATGAATCCAAAATCAGGAACACAAAATTTCTTTATTAAAACTTAAAAGTACACAAAGGATGATTAGGAATATTTTAATTTGGGGGAATCTTTAAGAGGATGTTGGCAGAACCTCAAAGGGGTTAATAAAGGATATTCTAAGCACAAGTAAAGAATAAGACTATGATACATCTGTTACAGTTAGAAATGATTTTTTTTATTTATTATGTATACAATATTCTGTCTGTATGCCTGAAGGCCAGAAGAGGGCGCCAGACCTCTTTTCAGATGGTTGTGAGCCACCATGTGGTTGCTGGGAATTGAACTCAGGACCTTTGGAAGAGCAGGCAATGCTCTTAACCACTGAGCTGTCTCTCCAGCCCCTACAGTTAGAAATGATTAAAGATGAATTTGAATTTATTGTGTAAAATGTAGATAACAAATCAGAGTTGAGTAAACATTAATGGAATTTAATAAGAGACAACCCTAAAGGTTTGTATTTCATAATTTATTTGTATTTATAGTTTTATATGTATATTCACACATATAAAGAATATTGATAGTCACATATAACAGATTAGGCCCTTTAAATGAAGTAAAAATGGGGACAGTGTTTATATTTTATGTGGAAACAAGATTTATTAAAAAAATGTCATGTGGTATGCACATGAAATGGAGGGGCTGAAACACAGGTAAAGATTGTAAACTGCCTAATGATGTCCAGACTCTGAGTCAGAAAATGATCATCATGAATCATTTTCTTCATTTGTGATTTTTGAGGAAAAAGTCTCTTGAAATAAGCATGATAGCAAAACTGCTCTTTCAACAGGAACTCCCAGGAATGTGAACTGATACAAGGTAGGTTTGTGACACCCTTTATCCATACATGGGCACGTTCAGGAATCATCATCAAGAGACATTCAACATTACCTTTAGAAGCAACTAACCCAAATTTCCTTTAATGTACTGAAGAATTTAAGTATAATTGTTGTATCTTACTTAGAAAGACACTCCGCCTGACTTTTTGGAGTCCATTCCAAAAGGTGGGATACCTTCCTCAGCCTTCATACAGGGGAGAATAGCTTGTTCATGTCTCAACTTGTTGAGATGCCAGACTTTGTTGCTTCCCCAAGGAAGGTTTTACACCTCTGAGGAATGAATGAGGGTTAGGAAAGGGTGGGGGTGGAATGGGGAAGGGAGAAGTGGGGTTGGTATATAAAATAAAAACTAAAGTTCTTTAAATAAAATGAAAAGCTGAGTGGAGGTGGCACACACCTTTAATCCTAGCACTTGGGGGGCAGAGGCAGGCAGATCTTTGTGAGTTCAAGGCCAGCCTGGTCTACAAGAGCTAGTTTCAGGACAGGCTCCAAAGCTACAGAGAAACCCTGTCTCAAAAAAAAAAAAAGAAGAAGAAGAAGAAAGAAGTCCATTTAGTCACTGAATGTCATCATATATATATACATACTAACTATATATAAATATATATGATTTATTATTTAATATATATAAACAGTGAAATGTATGATATTTCCCTATTTTTCTTCATGAACATTGCTCATACAAATAAGTTTTTGGAACTGAGTATTGTGGGGTGTGCCTTTAATTCCAGCATTCAGGAGGCAGAGGCTGTGTGTAAGTGAGTTCTAGGACAACCAGAGCTACACAGAGAAGTCCTGTTTCCAAAAGAAACAAAAAATAAAAAGTCCAATGAAACAAACAAACATTAATATTGAAATCATTGAAGAATTAAGCTATCAAAAGATAAAAAGTTTTCCCTTGCTCAAGGAATAATAGGATTAACATAATATATGGACCCCTAACCAAAAGCAACCTTCAGATTCAATGCAATACACACCAAAATGGCAACACAATTCTTCAAAGATCCTGAAAGGACAATTCTCAACTTCATATGGAAAAACAAAAAGATCGCAGATAGCTAGAATAATCATGAACAATAAAAGAACTGCTGGAATTTCACCACACCAGATTATAAGTTGTTCTTCAGAGCTACAGTAACATAAACCACTTGGTATTGGCATAAAAACAGACAAGAATATCAGTGGATTTTAATTTAATTTCAAGACATAAATCCAAGCATGTATGGATACTGACTTTTGATAAAGAAGCCAGAAATAAGCTCTGTAAAAAGGATCTTCAAAAGATGCTTCTTGTCAAACCAGATGTTTGCATGTAGAGTAATGCAAATAGATGCAGAATTATCATCACCTTGCACAAAACTCAAATCCAGCTAGATTAAAGATCTCAACATAAGCCAGATACAGTGAACCTAATCAAAAAGAAAGTAGGAAATAGCCTTGATTCAGAAGAATAGGTGACATCTTTCTGAACAGTGTACAGACAGTGCAGGAACTAAAATCACCACTTAGTAAATGGGACCTCATGAAACCGAAAAGTTTTGTAAACCAAAGGAAACAGTCGTTCAGTGTGGCAGCCTATCTAATAGAACAAAGTTTTTATCACCTCCATATCTGATAAGTAAAGAACTAATATCCAAAATATATAATGAACTCAAAAAATTAGATACAAAATAAATAATCCAATTAAAATGAAATACAGATCTAAAGAGAGAATTGCAAATATAAAAAACTCAAATGACTGAAAAATGTGAAAAATGTTCAACATCCTTATTCATCAGGAAAATTTAAGTCAGAACAACTTTGTTGTTTTATCTTACACCTGTCAGAATAACAAATACCAATAACAGAATTGACAGCACTTGCTGGCAAGGATGTAAAATAAGTAAAATTTCACAGGGTTCCATAAGTTCTCAAAGGAAAGATTTAATGAAAGCTTTATATTTAGGACTCTGTTTTCCAAGGTTTCTTACTCTCTTTATAATAATTGGCTGTTGGTCTACATATTTCCATCTGCTCCAGTAGGAACCTTCTCTGATGATTCTTGAACAAGGCACTAATTCAAGAGTAGAACAGAATATAATTAGGAGTCATTTTCTCAATACTTTTTTTTAAAGACTAGTAGTTTTCTTACATTTTAATCTAGGTCTCTAGATTATTTAGTCCCTGTTACTAGGTCACCCATGTAGTGTTGCTTATGGCTCCCATCTTGAGGTGCAGGCCTTAAGTCAAATCAGACATTAGTTGGTTATTAGCACAAGCTTTGCATCACCATTATTTTGCAGGCAGTACATCATTATTGATCAAATATTGTGTGGATGCATTTGTGCATACGTTTCTCTTTTGTTAGCCTGCAGTGTACCTTCCCATACCAAAGGCACTAGAATGTGGGAGTTCCGGTTCTGTGTACGAACCATCTCACCCTCTCTGTGTTCAATGTCTTGTGCAATGACTTGTGATGGGGCCCTCTTCTCAGTTGTGGGAAACAATGTTCTTGGCTTGTTTAGGGAATTTCATAGGATCCTTTTGGCTAACAATTCAATTGATTGTAACCAAGGCATAGTACTGACAACTTTATTTTGTGACTATGTCTACTCCATGATTTAGAAAATTCATCAGTATCATCTTCATATATTTTTTTAGAAGTTTCCACTTCTAAACAACCTTTCAAATGCCCAATTCTAGCTGTCTCTTCTTCCATTCTCTCCCTAAACCCCATTTCCACTACCCATGTGGTCCTCCCTTGGTGATCCTCCCCACCCCAGTTTACATATAAAAATCTATTTTATTTCTCCCTCCCAGGAAGATTCATGTGTATCACCTGTCCCTTCCTCTATATCTGACTTCTCTAAGTCTATGGATTGAAGCTTGGCTATCATTTACTTAAAGGCTAATATCAACATATAGCTGTTTACTATATTCATCTTTTTTTGTCTGAGCATCTTAATCAAGAAGATTTTTATAGTTTCTTCTACTTGCCTGTAAATTTCATGACATCATTTTTCAGCAGCTGTGTAATACTCCTTTGTGTAAAAGTACCATATTTTTTAAATTCATTCCTCTGTGGATGAACATCTAGGTTTGTTTCTAATTTTTGCCTGTTATAGAAAAATCTGTAAGTCAATATACGTGGGCTTTGATATCATACATGTTTTTTTAAAAAAATAAATTGTGTTTTGATAGACTCCTTAGACCTCATTACCTACAAATCTGTCTTATACCTGATTTCTTTGTTATGGAAGCAATCTTCTCCAGTATCCTTTCTTCTTGATATGTGGCCATGTGCCCTTTTATCCATCTCATATATTTCTCTTCACCTGTACTCTCTCTTTGTCTACTTTCCACATTGTTTGGGCTATATTTGCATGGCCACAGATACATTAATATATACTGAACACACATGTATATATCCATATTTGATGGAGGAAGGTTATCTGTCTATGGGTTACTTTCATTGGTTAATAAAGAATCTGCCTTGGCCCTTTGATAGGACAGAAAATTAGATAGGCAGAGTAGACAGAACAGAATGCTGGGAGAAAGAAGCAGAGTCAGGCAGATGCTTTAGCTTCCCTCTCCAAGATGGATGCAGGTTAAGATCCTTCCTGGTAAGCCACCACCTTGTTGTGCTACACAGATTATTAGAAATGGGTTAATCAAGATGTGAGAGTTAGCCAGTAAGAGGCTAGAGCTAATGAGCCAAGCAGTGTTTAAAAGAATACAGTTTCCGTGTAATTATTTTGGGTAAAGTTAGCTGGTGGCTGGGAGGCGGGAAGCGGCCCGCAGCTCCTTACAACACATATTTTAGAGGAGAGGATCTGCATATGATGAAGAACATGTGGTTTTGTCTTTCTGAGTTTAGATCATCTCACTTAATACTGTCTTTTCTTTGTCTGCTCATTTTCCTAGAAATAATTCCATGTTTCTTTACTGCTGAGAGAAATCCTTTTTTGTTTTGTTTTTTGTTTTTGTTGTTTCTTGAGCCTGGATTTCTCTGTGTAACCACTGTGGATGTCCAAGAATTAGCTTTTGTATACTAGGCTGGCCTCAAACCCACAAAGATTCACCTCACTCTGCCTCACAAGAGCTAGAATTAACAGGGTACCATCACAAGCTGAATATATAATTCAATGGATAATGAAGTTGTGCAATATATATTCATTATCCATTGGTCTGTTGATGGGCATCTATGTTCTTCCTTCTTTTTTACTAAGGTAAATAGATGTGTTACTTTCTGGTACTGTATGAAGGAATTTGTGTACATGATGAAGTATGCATAATTGACTCATATGGTAGTCATGTCTTTTAATGGTTTGAGAAGTCTCTATTTTGGTGTCCATAATAGGTATGCTTGCTCTTGCTGACACTAGCTGCAAATAAGAATTCCTCTTTTCTATTATGCTCACAAATATTTTATATATTCACTTATTTATTTATTTTCTTGTTTTTTTATTTATTGTAGCATTATTAATAAAAATCCAGAGGCAGATATTAGGGTTCAACCTGAAGATCAAAAAGCAAAACAGCCAGCCACTATCTCTCTTCAACCTCAGTCTGAAATGGTGATTCTGCCTTCAGGAATCCTAAGACAGATACTGACAGAAACTTCTCTCTAACGTTTGTGGCGGGGTTTCTCTCTGTGACAACCCTGAATGTCCTGGGATTTGCTTCATACACCAGGCTGGCCTTGAACTCAGAGAGATCTGCCTGCCTCAGACTCTTGAATGCTAGGATTAAAGGCATGAACCACAATACCCAGATCACAAATATTTATTTCTTATTTCTTGATACTAGCTTGCTATTCTAAAATTAGTGAGATGAGTTTCAAAGAACCAAACTTTAAGTCAAGATTCTTATTCTCTTTGACTGTAGAAGGGAGAACCATAACTTCTCAGAAGTTTTAGTTTTTTCATTTTAGAAAATTTCACACATATTTATAATATAATGATATCCACAATTTTCTACCATTTGTCCTCCTAACTTTCTATCATTTTTACATAATTATACATGAAGCAACAGATGTTATGAGTTCAGGATTTTAACAGCATGGCATATCCATAAGATAGCATTGTGTTGGACTCTTTCTTGCCATTACATTATCTTTGAACTGCTCGTCTGATATGTTCCCTTCATTGTGAGTGTTTGGTACCATTGCTTTGTTTACAGTTGAGCAGACAATAATTTGGAGGCATCTTGAGAGGAACTGGAAGGAGGAAGTAAGAGATAGATATGACCAAACACAAAATGAGAATTTTCAAATAATAAAAAATATTTTTCATAAGAAAAAAAGAATTGATAAGCCTGATGATGGCTAGAACATTAGAGAAGAAATGTTTTATATTTGACAGAGGAACATTATCACACATTATGAATGATATAGTATCAATGTGTTGGTGAGTTCTCGGATCTACATAGAAATGTCTATATACATATGACAATACATAATTTTATATAGATTGTCCTAGGATTTTTATTGCTGTGACAAGACATCATGACCATAGTAACTCTTATAAAATAAAACAGTTAAGTGAGGTTGGTGTATAGTTTAGTCCATAGGTTTAGTCCTTTATCAGCATGATGGGAAACATGGTGGAATGCAAGCAGACATTGTGCTGGAGGGGAGTTGAGGGCTCTACATATGGATCTGAAGGCAGTAGGGCGAGAATGATACAAAATTTCTCCAACGGTATCACACCTACTTCAAGAAGGCAACACCTCCTAATAGTGCCACTCCCCCATGAGACTATGGGAGGCATTTTCTATTATTCCACCATATTGATAAAACATAACATTTATCTTAGGGAAACTATACATCAATAAAATAGTTAGGATTAAATATAGGACTTTTGTATGAACACACAAATTGTATTAGTAACAATTATTTTGCTATTTTGTCTTTTTTTTCAAAGCTGAGGACTGAACCCAGAGCCTTGCACTTGCTGGGCAAGCACTCTACCTCTGAGCTAAATCCCCAAACCCAGTAACAATTAAATAGAATAGTCATAATGGTGTACCATTAACTATGTACCATAGAGTTAGTCTTCAGCATTTCACGTTTATCGTGTACCTACTAGGTTTTTACTTGTATTTTTATAGTTAATAAAACCACCTATCTGCGTAAATAAATAATTTTCACTGACCCAAAATATTTACATTACAATTATTAGAGGAATATTTTTTGAGGGGGTGTGTCGAGACAGGCTTTCTCTGTAGCTTTAGAACCTGTCCTGAAACTAGCTTTTATAGAGCAGGCTGGCCTTGAACTCACAAAGATCTGCCTGCTTCTGCCTCCTTAGTGCTGGGATTAAAGGCATGCATCACAATCACCAGCTAGTAGAGTATTTGTTAAAATATATAAAAAAAGAAGGATATTTAAAATAAGATGAAAACCAAATAAAACTGTTGGAATAGAAAGATAATGAATCTGAATCAAGATGGAAGGAATCCTTTTGGACTCCTAATAATCAAATAATAGAATTAATACTTATTCAATGCCTCTTGGTGTTCCTTAAGGATTTATGTTGCCCCATGTTCACATGGGAATTCAAGTGTCTAAATAATAAGAAGCTGTGGATGTTGAAACACTAATATTACAGAGACTAAAAGCAATTTTCATATGAGAGAACTCAACAGTTTTATTCAGATGGCACACTACCGTCTGAATTTAGGGACTACCATTTTAGTAATGGAGGCAGATAGCTGACTGTCTTTCTCATTCTTCAGTGCTGACACCAAGGCCATGTGATATCTCCTACTTTATGTCATGCCACTATTATTAGGTTCTTGTTTATGAGTCTATCTGTGAAAACTGTAAAGAGACTTTAGGAAGAAGAACAGAATCACATTATATGTGGTGTGTCCTTCTAAATTGCATGTTTTCTTTGTTACCTGAGAAACAGTAATTGTGATAATGTCTTTTATGGTCCAGTGATGTCTTTTATCCATAACAACACTGTATTCTTAGTCAGATTTGAATTATTTTCAAAATTCACCAGATTTTCTTTTGTTTGAAAATTGTCATGTGTACATATGAATGTTGTGAGATTATTCTAAATTTTTTCTGCATACCTTAGAAAATCCTTTGTTGGTTGTAGACGTAAGTCACAAACGATGCCACAGCAGTTTGGAATTAAAATTAACAGGGTAGTATTTATTTAAAGGGGAAAAAAACTTACAGATCACCGTCAGCCCTCTGTATGACCAGGAAGGGAGTCTAGCCGCCAGCCGAGCAGGAAGTGAAGAGAGCGAGAGAA
>NC_022012.1:13506887-13523038 GCF_000317375.1 Microtus ochrogaster | reverse complement strand
GCCGCTTTTTTAAAGGGAGAGAGACCACGCCCCAATGGGCGGGTATCTCAGCGGCTATAGGCTGGAGGAGCGGAAGGACCTCCCGCAACAGTTGGTCAGATATTTGTTGTCTATGACTTTTTGTTTTAAATATTCTGAGTGTAGGTGGTATAAAATATCACTGACTTCTCTGCTTTATCTACTGAATATAAGGTAAAATAGACATTATCAAGAGATACAGATCACAGTTAGGAAATTGTTTTGCTTTTAGAATGTGGTTCAGTTTCCAGAAATCATATCAGTTAACATAGAATTGCATGTAATTTCATTTCTAGAGAAGCTGCCACCAGTTGGCTTTCTGCTGGTACTCATAATCCTATGCATATGTACACATAAACATAAAACATATGCATATAGTTTGAAATAAAGTAAATCTTCCAAAAAGCAAGGATGGCATAAATTGCCAAAAATGAATGCACCATGAATATTGAATTCACTAATGTTGGTATTTAGCCAACAGAGTCCTTAAAACTACAAAACTGTTCACATCAATATCATATATAATATAGATCCCTGTAAAAAACTCTTTTGGTTTTCAGAGGAAAACCTGATTGTCAATTAAATGGATCTTATATATTATTTCATTATTTGAATTGATTTGCCATTCATATATTTTCCATAATGAAACACAAATCCAAGAAAATCAAAATATCAAAGAGAAGATACTATAACGATGATTTTTTCATAATTCCTTTCATGTCCTTATTTCTAAGGCTAAAGATAAATGGGTTCAGCATTTGTGGGACAACTGTATACATCACATAAGCCACTGAAGCCTTTTTGGGTAAAATATTATTAGCTGCAGAGTTTAGGTAAACCCACAACCCTGACCCATAGGACAAAGAGGTCACCGATAAGTGAGACCCACAAGTGGAAAAGGCTTTGTATCTCCCTCTCACTGAAGGTATTCTACAAACAGAGAGAACAATTTGGACATAAGAGAAAATAATACCAGAGATTGGAATGCCACCAAATATAAATGTTGCAAGATATATCAGAATATTATGAACAAGGGTGTCAGAGCAGGCAAGCTTCATGACTTGAGAAAGTTCACAGAAGAATAAGGAAATTTCCAGGTTTGTACAAAAGGATAGTCTCAGTACCATGAGACCAAGAAGTCCCATGTTCAAAATGCTGATGAAGATGGAAAAGAGAATTATTAAGCCACATGAGTGAGAATTCATGATGATTGTGTAACTCAGTGGATAGCAAATGGCCACATATCTGTCATAGGCCATTGCTGCAAGAATGCAACTTTCAAATCCAGCAAAAAACAAGACAAGGCAGACCTGAGTGAGGCAGCCTGCATAACTGATGCTCTGAATCTGTGTTTGGATATTTAATAACATGTGTGGGATAACGGTTGTCGTTAAGCATATGTCATTAAAGGACAAATTGTAGATAAAGAAGTACATAGGTGTTTGCAAATGGGAGTAAGCGCTCACAGCCAGGATAATAAGCAGATTCCCCAGGATGGCGACCATGTACATGAAGAGAAAGAGGCAAAATATGACTGCCTTCAGTTCTGGATCATCTGGTAGTCCCAGAAGAAAGAAGTGAGAAACATCTGTTTGGTTTTTACTTCCCATGTTTTTGGCAATCTATTTGAAATACAGACAGAAATAAAATGCAGGAGCAATCAATATGTTGGAAGGTGTTAGAAGTACAAGTTCTTTGGCTGAATCATATTTATTCTTAACAAACTCTTAATATAAGGGCCAATGTATATGTCCTAACAAGCACTCCATAGTACTTTGAATATAATTATTTTGAGGTAAATATAAATCATTTTAAAAACCTAGTTTATTATAGCAGCTGTTTAGCGTTCAAATTATTTATTCTGGTGATTTTCTCTACATAGAACCCTCACTTCTCTTATTGCAAATGTTATGGATTTTTTTCAAGAACATGTTTTTTTTTTTGTATTGTAAAAAGCCAGTAAAAATATAAGTGTAATATAAAACATGCTTTTTTAGTCAGAAGATTCATGGAATTATACAAAAAAAAGATGAGCAAATATTATGTAAACTTTTGTATAAAAATTTCCCAAACCACAGGCTGTTTTTTGAGATTATAGTATAGTTACAATATATTTACCTCACCATCCTCATTCCAAACCTTCTGACCTGTCCCTCCTTTCTTGTTTTCATATTCATGGCCTTCTTTTTCATTAACAGTTATTGTACACATATAAGTATATTTATATACATGTCTATATATACCCAACTAACCATGAATTGAAGTACAATAGAAAGATCTTATTTACTACCAAAATAGATTTATGTCAACATTGGAAAGTAGAACTAGAGTTCATCCTTATTACAACCCAGAGAGAAATATATCCCATCTCCTTTACAAATTAATTCTAAGAGAAACTGTAAAATGGTATCTATGAGATTCTCTGTTTCATACTAGGGAGTTCTCATTACCTAAAATATGACATTTTGATTTTTAAAAATGAATGAAAGAACATAACAAATATATAGAAAATCAAACAAAGAGATTTAACTTACAAACAGTATTGTCTGTCATATTTAGACAGGATAAAGTTTCTAGATGACAGAATTATATGAACCTTTTAAAGAATACTGGTTACCTAGGGTGGATGATTCTGTATGGCATGATCTCTGTTTTCAAGGAAAACAGAAGTAGCTATGATATAGATTATTTGATGAAGTATCAAACTCAAAAGCTCTGGATAAGATATAGACAAATAATTTATTGTAGGGGAAATCACCAACAAGTTAAGATATTCAGATTTCCACAGTAGGACATATATCATAAACTGTTAACAACTTTGATTGAATTAATCAGTTGGAAATTTCTGTGTATAATCCATGCTCTCCTCATGTAACTTAAGCATATAAAATTTTTAAAAAATTATATTCAACAAATCTAGGAAAATCATCTGTAAGAATATTTCACAATGAGAAACATTTGCCGTAAATTACTTTGAAGGTAGCTGTGCTTGCAGAGAATGTGCAATGTGCTGGGCTCAACATGCATGAAAGGAAATAAATCCCTTAGTTCAGTGAAAAGATTGTAGTATTCTTCCATAACTTTTACTCAAGTTTTCATTTTTTCTTGCAACTATATACTACACAGAATGTATTATTCATTGATATAAAAGAGGCAATAAAGGGGAGAAGTTTTAGAATAGAAGAAAGAAGGGACTATTCCTATCAAGACCATGACAAATATCAGAGATGTGCCTGCCTGTAAAAATCACTTTTGACAAGGATAGCCTCGTAGAATAATAATAAAGAAATATCATTGAACACAGCATTCTATGATCGGAGTTTGTAATAAATATATAGGGATTAGCATGAATTTAAGTATGAGTGATTTAAATAATGAAACATATCTAAACTCACTTTGTAAATAAGGAACTTTACATTACATGGTTAGTCTCAGGAACAGTAGGACTCAATAATGTACCTTGTTATTGACGACAGAAGATGTGTTCTTGTAAAGCAAAGAATTAGAGTCATTACTTCTTTGATAGGGAGATTCACTTCAAGAAGGTTATATATGTGTTGGTATCTACAGGGACAGATATGTTGCATCTGTTATCACAGGATAACTTCTATAGCTTCTGTATCTCCAGGGACAAAATATCCAAAGGTCTTCATTAGGCCAGCTATGTATTGTAACTTTATTTTCTTAAACACAGGGGGTAAAGTAAAATAGTATGGCTGCCCTCCTGACACCTGGGGTTTAATTATATTTCTATCCTGTAATTATTATGTCTGTTTTTCTCCATTTCACAGTCATTATATATAATGTCACAATTATTATCCCCAAACCTTCATTAAACAGTTATTGATACACTAAACATTTTCTATGACAGTGAAAATGTTATTATGCTAGATTGGACAATATAATTATGCATGCTTTTTAAATATTTAAAAATTTTATACTCTGAACATAAATATGCTAATATTTCTTTGTGTATTGTTAAACTGAGGGTGTTAAACATGCTTTAGTGGAAGACATTTATCCATATGATTTCACCAAAGAACATTACTATGAAACAGAATAGATGTATCATTTATACATTGGAGATATTTGAGATATAGAACTTGCTATTTTCTCTAACATATTTCATCCCATAAAACTGTATCATTTGAACCATAATTTCCAGACCGAGGGGGGGAGCAAGAGATAACTGTTATAGATTCTGTAATATCAATATTTGAACTTCAGTAATGACTTAAAATGTTACAATTTTATACTTTTTGAAAATCATTCATAAAGCATCATTAATACTTAACCTCACCACCTATATTCCCATAAAGAAACTCTCACAACAGTAGAAAAAACATTTTTTAATATTATTGTGCCTCTTGGTATTATTAAATTAAGTAAAAGAAAATGTTAAACCATGCAAGTAAAATTATATAAATTATATAAACATCGACATGTTTTATTAAAAAGGGTGTATGTATGAAGACAAAATAATTATATGAGTTATGAGCAAGTTTTTTAAAGTTTACATATGATGAGACTTAAAGATGTATATTTTGGTGTGTCCTGGCACACCTTAGTTTTGGGAAATTTGAGGACATAGCCTATAGCCAGAAATCATTGAAGATCCAAGTCCAAACCAGGAGAAGATCTAGACCAGGGTCATTTACAGAAACAGGACTGAGCCAGTGACTTAGGCTACAACAGGCCTGAGACAGTAAGCTATACTGGAGCAGGTATAAGGGAACAATCACTAAGGGCTGTCAGACAAAAATATAATAAATAAGAGAACTAACAGTTGTTATGACTCAAATGGACTTAACAGAGATATAGAACATTCCATTCAAACAAAAAACAATATACCTTCTTCTCAGTACATCATGAACATTCTCAAAAATTTATTATATATAGAAAGGATGCTAAATTGTACCAAAAGAACATGTGCTCAGGTATGTTCATAGCAGCATTGTGTATCATAGCCAGAACCTGGAAACAACATAAATGCCCCTTGACCAAAGAATAGATAAGGAAATTGTGATACATTTACACAATGGAGTACTACATAGCAGAAAAAAAAATGACATCTTGAAATTTATGAGCAAATGGATGGATCTAGAAAACATTATATTGAATGAGGTAACCCAGAACCAGGAGGACAAATATCATATGTACTCACTCATAAGTTACTTTTAGACATAAAGCAAAGACAACTAACTTCCAGATCACAATTCCAGAGAATCTAGACAACAATGAGGATCTTGAGGGAGAGAGAGATGTAGAACTATCTACATGTAAGTAGAAAAAGACAAGATCTCTTGAGTAAATTTGGAGCACTGGGACCATGGGAGAGGGTTGAAGAGAAAGAGAGTAGAAGGGGGGTGAGCTGGAAAAATATGTATAGCTCAGTAAAATGAATAAAAAATAACAAAGATATATATATATATATATATACAATTAAAATTTCTAAGGACAATGATAAAAGTAATAACTGACTAAATGTATAGAAATACATTCAGAAATACATTAAAAAATCAAAGTTTACTTAGAAATGTCTGGTTTTTAAGATATGATATAGTCATTAAAACTAAGTAGATGTAACTGATCTTATCTCTTGTAAATAACCAGACTTAGAAGCTTTTGCCAATGTGGTCAGAGAATGAAGTGAGTGCTATTTTTGCAGTAAGTCTCAGCAATTTTGAAAACTAACAACTTACTGCTACTGAGATTAGATTTACCTGGAACTTATAATTCTTTTTCCAGAGTCTACTATAATGGATTGGAATTATAGGTTGGATACATGTATGGGGAGAAAGACACAACTGACTTGCATCTGTCTGCCACAAGCACATCAATATGTAAAGTTAGAATTGAAAATTACATATCAATTGCAGTTAATTTGTTCTCTCTTGTTTTTTGTGTTCTTAGACAGAGTTTGTTTTTTAGTAGTAACAGCTTCACGTGTTTTGCATTATTCTCTTTGTTTTGTATAATTCTTTCTTTGGAAGTATTACACATAGTATTCTAGGTGTGGCTGGTTTTAAAGACAAAAGTTCTTTTAGTCTATTTATTTTATGGGTAGATTTTTTTCTTCTTCAATTATGCCTGATGACTCTCCTGGGCACAGTATTCCAGATTATAAATTATGTCCATGAGAACTTTAAGTAAGTTGATTTATGCTCTTTGGGCTTTTCAATATGTGATTAAGTATTCAACTACGTGTCAGATGGGTTTTGATATATATATGACTTCTGTTTTTCTGCTTCCTCCTTTCATTAATCTTATTTTCATATATATACATACATATATACAAGTGTATATATATAGTGTGTATATATATGAGTCTGTGTATGTATTTATATGTGTATATATATGTGTGTGTATATACGTATATATATATATATTGATTATATTGACACATTTACACACACATATGTATGGAGTTTTAATTATAATATACTTTTGGAGTTGCTTTCTAGTTATTTCGATTTTATATCCAGTGTGCTTCATTTTTCTAAACATGTATGCTTTTTGTTAATTTGGGGAAACTTCTTCTATTATCTGATGTAGATCTGGTGAATGTCATTGATTTGGGTTTCTTCTACCATTCTGCCTAGAAATAGAAGTTTTTGTCACTTTTATGGTGTCACACAATTCTGAAACTTGTGTATCTGTATCTACATGCAATTTTCAGATCTTTTGTTTGTGTTATCTAATATCTTTACTTTATCTTTAAGTATTGATATTCTTTTATCTGATTGTTCTACTGTACTTATAAGATTTTATTCCAAATTTTAAATCTCAAATTGTTGTCTGAGGTTTTCTGTCCTGCCTGGTTCCCACAGTCCTTAAGTCCCAAATAAATCACACAGAGGTCTACATTAACTATAAACTGATTGGCCCACTAGCTCAGTCTTCTTATTAACTCTTATAACATATTAACCCATTATTCTTGTCTATGTTAGCCACGTAGCTTGGTATTTTTTTTTTCAGTAAGGCAGTTACAATTTGCCTACTCTGGGGATGAGCCAGGAATCTATCCTCTTCCCAGAATTACTCTGTTCCCATTGACCTGCTTCTACTTCCTGTCTGGGTGTCCCACTTATTCTTCCTGCCTGGCTACTGGTCAATCAGCACTTATTTAAAATATAATTGACAGAAAACACACCACTGTCCCACACCACTTCCCCCTCTTTAAAAAAAAAACTCTGAATCTAATTTCTTTTATTTAGCTTTTCTCCTGACCATCAGCCATAACAACTTGTAACCAACATTCTAAACAAAGGAAAATATCCATACTCCATTTTGGGGAATGTGGGTGTAGTTTTCCAGGCTACTTCCTGCTGGTTGGGGGCACTGAATATATTATGGGGACCTAAAGAAAATTTAGAATTATAATCAAGTCATGGTTGGATTATGCTGTGAGTCTTGGTTATCTCAGGCAGCAATTTTAAATCTGTTCTGGACATAGAACTCAGACATCTACACCATCTGTTCCTACTGGAGATTTCTCAGGTGGTCTTCCTTGATCAAATCTGATTTTTCTTAACTCAGAATGAATCCACGGCCTCTCATTTCCTGTGGAAATAAAAGAAAATCTACTTCTCCAAAGTAATATATCTTTTGACTTCAATTTTGAAGTCAAGGTATTCTCAAAATACCTATCTTGGATTAATTTGGCAGCATTTATAAATAAATATCTTTTAGCAGCTATTTCTCCTTCCTCAGCATTCAAACAATTCAAAGACAACATAATAATATACAGTATCCAGACTCTCTGTGTTTTTCATCTTTATGTGGTTTTGTTTTAACCTCTATCTCTTTTATTTTTACTTTTAAGTTTTGGCTTTTGAGACAGGTTCTCCATGTATCTTTGGTTGTTCTGGAACTCCCTCTGTAGACCATGCTGTCCTTGAACTCACAGAATCTTCCTGCCTCTGCTTCCGAAGTGCTTGGGTTAAAGGTGTGTGCCATCACACCTTGAACTCACAGAGGTCTCTATACCTCTGCCTCCCAAGTGTTGCGATTAAAGGTGTGTGCCACCACACCCAACTACTCTCTTTTTTTAAGGACTTTAACCTTTAGCCTGCATATATGTTTAACACACTATAAACCATTTAGAGGTTTTTATCATCTTTGACTCTCTCTTTAGTGTCTATCTCTCTTATTTTGACCACATGAGTCTTTAAGTTGCTAGGCAATATAGCTAAGTTTAAAGCTGTGGCATTGATGGTTGGATCCATCTTATTTCTTAGCTTATTGAGATTCCAGCCTCATGGAGTAGGTACTGGCTGTAACCATGTTTATTGCCACAACTCTATGGTGTTTCAAGGTCCCTGTCAGCAAGCAAGCTGCAGCAGTGTGCTCACAAACCACATTTAAATGCTCTTTAATCAGACCTACTGCCTGAAAGAGTCAGAGTTTATCCTGGGAGAATGGCCCCCAAAAGCCAGCATTTTAAAATGGTGTGGCTTTTTACTGCTATGGCTGAAAATCAAAAAGCATGCAGTAAGATTTTCATCAACACCATTAAGTGTTTTGTGGCTGGACCTCTTAAAAGAGCTACAAGGTTTCACAGCTAAAACTCACATGTTTACATCAGTCTTATTTTTGACAAAGAGACTAGCAATATATACTTAGAAAATCCCCAGCAACTTCAAAAATTGGTATTGCTAAAATTAGAGAGATGCATGTAGAATAATGAAACTCTGTCCTAATCAATCACATAAATGTTACTTGAAATGGATCAAGGATCTCAACCTAATATTTGATACCCTGAGCCTAACAAAGTGAAGATTAAGAAATATGCTTGACATCACGTCATCAGAAAGGACTTTGTGAGCAAGATCCAGACGGAAAATTCAAAAGATCAAAAATGACAAATAAGAACACATGAAAATAATTGTTCCTATACCACATAGGGCATCATTATTCAAACGAGAAGATCAACTACAAAAGGAGTAAAAAATAAATCTTCAAGTTTCATGCATCTGACAGAGGGTCAGTTCCTAGAATATGTAAGAAACTCTTAGTAAATATCAAAAAAATGGAAAGACAGAGAGAATAAACTCAATTGCAAAATAAGGGCATGAAATAGAAGAAGGTGGCCTCTCAAAATGAAACACAATTACATAATGGGAAGACAAATATTTTTTAAATGTTCATCATTCTTAACCATCAGGAAAGTACAAACTAATATTACATTGAAATTTTATCTTACTAAACTCTGAGTGCATAAGACCAGGGAAAAAACCACAAAACTGAAAACAAATACAATTACCAGTATGGAATACAGAGAAAGTGAAGCAGTTATGAACTGCTGGTAAATACAATCTAATGCAGCTACTATGGAAGTCACGGTGGATGTTCTTTAATACTCTAAATAAACATTCACTATATGATCAAAAGCATGGAGGTGCACCCTTTTAACCCTAACATTCAGAAGTGTATTCTGAGGCAGGCAGATTTTTGTGAGCTTGAGGTCAGCCTGGTCTATGCAATAAGTTCCACAACATCCAGGGCTACAAAGAGAAACCCACTCTCTAAAAAGCATACATAAATGAATTAAGATAAAAATCTAAGTAAATATCTACTACATTATCCAGTTATTCTATTCTTGGGCATATACCCAAAAAACTATATGTTATTAAAGAGATAACTCTTCATGCATGCTATTGGATATTCTATTCACAGTAGCTAAAGCATGTAACCTCGAGTACATCCAAGACTTATGAATGGATAATGAAAATGTGCTATATTTACACAATAAAATAAGTTAAAATATAATTCCTAAGTAAAGTAATGATCTTGAAATGATCACTCTAAATGAGTTAACCCAGATTCAGAAAAATAAAGGTCGCATGTATTCTCTCTTTTCTACATGTTAGCTTTGCACTTCAGGTACATATATTTTTCTTTTTTAATACACAGAGTGGTCAAATATTTAGTAAAAGACTGTAGGAGTGTCTTTCAGGGGTCTATTAAAAGCTGAAAGAAAATCTCAAAAGGGAATAGTGGAATAGGAAGGGTCAAATTGGGGTAGCAGGTTGGAGGGTACCATAGCAAAGAAAACCATGAATAAAGATAAATATTTATGAAGACAGAGAGTCAAAGATTATGGAGATGTTGTACTGGCACTAAACCAAAGACCTCATCCCTGTCTAGTCACAGTTTCTTAGAAAAACAATTTTGCCAAGTATGGGTTCCATCTTGTGGAACAACACTTAAATGTAGTCAGAAAGTGGTTTGTAATTTCTACAATGTTTGTATCATTATTGCATCAGTGTGCATTTCCTTTTATACAAGTCATTATTATATTTTGCAGGCATCCTAGTTTTTTCCATCTAGTAGGGCAAATAGCACCTTCTAGCCCTGCCAAACCTAGTTATTAAGGTTGACAATTTTGTGTTCTACAAGATGGATATACTATTCTGCTAAATGGATATAATATAAAAATAACTTCTAATGTCTTATACCTAGAGACTAAGTCATAACTCAACCCTCACCAGAGAACATTCCATTTGCTCTATTGGCAGTAAATAATGATTAACATAGAGGTCCACAGTGGCAAAGAGCAAGATTGAGTGAATGAATACAATTAGAGCAGCTAGGGGCTGTTCCTAAGAGGCTGTCCTAGAGCAGGGAACTTGGGGACTAGCACTTGGTGTCCATCCTAGGTAACAGAATGCACTTGTGTGTTCACAAATCCTGCAGGTTGAACAGCATCGGCAGTGTTCAAGACACTTCTCCTCACAGCTCATGCTGTGCCATAGCTTAGTTCCAGAGCAAACAGGCAAATCAGAATATATGCGCGGAGACAGGAGGGAGTCTAATGGTGCTTTCCTCGGGATTGAAGTTTGTCAGGAGCTGAGCCCGTGATAGAGACTGGGTCTGAGAGCTGTCAGTTCAGCTCTGTTTTTTACAGCATGCTGCAGTACATGGAAACTGTGCATACACACACATGGGTGTGTGTGTGTGTGTATGTGTGTGTGTGTGTGCGTGTGTGCGTGTGTGTGTGTAAATATTACTGTCTGAGCTATGGAAATGAAGGTAATACTAACAGGTAATACATATTAAATTTAACAAAACATCAGTCAGAATATGAGTTCCACTGGGGCAGGAGCTGTCCACATTCTTCTTGCTGTCTGCATCTCTAGGTAGTACATGTTTAAGTGGATAAAATTTCTAAATACTTGTTCAGTTATTCCTTCAGGTTTGCATAAGTGTCAAGGCAGGAAATGCAGATCAGTCATCTGCTATGCTGTAGGTGGTTCATATCCATGTGTAAATATCCCTTTCATATTAGGCAGCCACACTGGAGGCCAAGGATTTGTCTGTGCTCCCACCCCTACACCCCTCAGGCCCTTGCATATGCTAGGCTAAGCCTACCACTGTGCAGCTGCACCCCAACCCTGGAGCAGTGCTCAGGCGAGAGAGCTAGAAAGGGAGCAGGCCAGAATGGACAGTGGTTAGTCATGTCGGTTCAGTTCAGGTGTATTAGACAACTGTGATTTCAGGGTGTGTTTATCTTCATATTTCTGCTAAGATGGGTCTTTGGAAATGTTTATTCTGCTTTTGTTTTTAATGCAAATCAAAGAATTTTAAAGACTTCCTGTCCATATATGTCTTAGTTAGGGTTTCTATTGCTGTGAAGATACCATGGCCAGGGCAACTCTTTTAAAGTAAAACATTTACTTGTGGTGGCTCGCTTGTAGTTTCAGAGGTTCAGTCCATTATCATCATGGTGGGGAGCATGGCAGTGTGCAGAGTCCTACATCTTGCAGGCAACAGGAAGTTGACTAATACACTGGCTGGTATCCTGAACATAGGAAACCTCAAAGCCCACCTGCACAGTGACATACTTCCACCAACAAGGCTATACCCTCTCCAACAAAGCCACACCCCTAAGAGTCCCAACAAGATTATGGGGGCCAATTATATTTAGGCTACCACAGTATAGTGGGGTGGGGAGGGGACACATACTTTCAGTATTTAAACATAGTTCCCAAAGAAGAAAGCATCTGTGAGCATGCTGCTGACTGCTAACGTCTTCAGGATTTCTTTGTAAATTGGGCATTCCAAAGACACGATCCATGTGTTTAGGACACTTCAGTTCCTATTGCTACTGCTGTGACTGTTGCACTGCTTTTTATTTTGGAGCAGGTTCTGTGAGCACAAGCCCCATCTATACCTAAAGACGAGTGCTGGCCTATCGTGGGTCAGTTTTCAAGCATTGGTTCTCTGGGGCCTGATGAATCCAAGTGGCTGTGCTCAGAGTTTAAAGAGAGCTTGCTGGCACTGAGAGAAGATGGCGGAACTCCAGGGAAAAGTGCAGCTCCTCTTCATCTGGTGAGCCCTCTGTGGTCCAAAAGAACTAAGAAGCAGCCTTCCTTATCACAGTGCGTTAATCTGTGGGTGGGGAGGGAACACCATCTGTGGGCCTGGTGCCACCCAGGCGAGGGCTTCTGGCGTGTTCAGGAGCCTCGGTGCAGACACGGACTCACTGGGTTTTCCTCATTCTTCTTTCAAGTTGTCGAGCCAAGGGGAGAAATGCCGGGTTTACCACTGCAGAAGAATTATATGCTCTGCTCGTTGTGTAGAGACCTGTGAATTGATGATTAATTTTACATTCAATTCAATATTAATTTGTCATTTCAGAGAGAAAAACATTTAAATTAAAATATAATTTTTCATCAGTTAGATACATGCTTCTTGTAGATTAGTTATTACCCGTTTAGTTTTCTAGTAAGATGGGATTTTCTTTTAATTTAAGATATAATTTCTTTCTAATTTTTAAAAAAGAACTAGCCAACAGTCCTTTCTTTCAACCTGATTCATGCCAAGTTTCATTGCTTTTCTCTTCTTTTGCTTATTTTTAGATCTATCCTTCTGTGGAAAACGTACGGACCAGCTTAGAAGGATATCCTAGTAACTTGGTTGTAGTTTCTCTGTATATTTCTGAAATGCCTTGGGGCATGTTTTGATTTATTTATTTTTCATCAGAGTTGGTTAGCACTGTGGACATGGTTTTCCCTTATCCAGATAAAGCTAATGAGACAGGTGCTGTTGAGCCCAGCGTATTCCAGAGCAGGGCAGTTTAGGCTCACTGCATCGCTGTCCTAGTGACTCCACACAGATGCTTTCCCTCGGTTTTACTAATGCTTATTTAGAAGTAATCCAACATGTTGATTGTCGAGACAAGACGTCCAGCTGAACTGAGCTCCCCTGCACTCCCTGCTCCTTGACAGCTTGGCTACCGTCCTTTCCTCTGTCCGTGTCAGAGTTCCACATAGCCCTTCCTAATTTACTTTCCAAGATACAGATACATTTCAGGCCTAGAGCTAGTGATTATTATTACCTTTTGTATAACTTCGTTGATATGTCATTTTTCAGGGGCCTCACCTGCAAACGCCTAGTCTTATTTTCTTAGGGGGAAAAGAATCTCTCAACTTCATTCTTCTCTTTTTCCACTACTGAGCACTGAACTTTTAAACAGAAGCATTCTCTATAATGCCATTAGGTTATTAACAAAAGCTCCAGAGAGTATGCCTCTGAAAGAAACTAAGTCTGATTGGCATTCATGACTGGCTGGTAGCAGAATGCACTAAATTAAAACTATTTTTGCCCATTTGTTGCTTATGAAATTAAATGTGACCTTGCCAAAAGAATCTTAAGAAGGTTCAGGGTATATTTGTCACTTGTTTCTTTTTAATGACAAAATAAAATTATTTCAGTTTAACTCAGAGACATGGGTAGTTTTTCTTTCTGTGCTTCTAATAGCCTAGGTCTATTCGAAGTGCAGTTTTAATGGGGGAGAACATGGCAGTCTCAATGAAGCAATTTTATAAGTGATTCTGCAGTGCAATATGTTTTTAGCTATTTGCAATAGGAGACAGGACATACCTTATTGACCCCTGGAATTGTATAAGGCCCTCTCGGCACATAGATTACTGTGGGGACATCCTGCAGTGTGTTTGGAAAATCTCTGGTGAATCTACAGTGGATTTTTCATATCTTCCCATTCTGAGACCCTCCCTGCCTGCCTGTTTGGAAATGGCAGTGTAAAGGCAGTGCAGGCAGCACTGGATTTGTCACTCACTACCTTCTCACAAGTCCTACCGAGGACAAAAACCTAGTGCTATGTTTCATACCTCCCTATGGTTGTAAAGCAGGCCCGGGTTCTCCCTGTGGTCTTTTCTAAGACTTTCAGTCTGTGTAGCTAACTGGTACCTTTTCTTCTCAGACAGTAAGCTGTTTATGTGTCTCCCCTTCCAGAGAAAGGAAGCCACAAAAAAAAGTCCCTAATTTGGGTTCTAGTAGTATAGACCTTTGATCCCAGCTACTCTGGAGGCTGAGAGGCAGGATCACAAATTCAAGGCCAACCTGGTCTACAGAGTGAGATCCAGGTCAGCCTAGGCAACTTCGTGAGACCGTAAAGAACGCTGGGGATACAGCTCAGTAGCAGGGCCTTGCCTGGCCTGTGTGAGTACAAAACAGAAACACAGACAGAGAGAGAGAGGTAACGTGTCTGGTGGAAGCGTGGGACATTTTCTCTCAGGGAACTATGACCTGAGATGAAATAATGGAAGGCGGTTTGTCAGTTACCTTCTCACTGTTTAGAGAGATCTTCTTAATGAAGATGCCTAAAATTATATTTCATTATTTTTATTTGTTTTCTTTTCCTTCTTTTAAAAGCTGGGGGCTCCCTTCCCTATAGCATCCAGACAGCTGAAAAACAGAATTGGCTGCATTCCTACTTTCAGTAAGTAGTTGGTTCTCAGTGCTGCTCTCGCTTCATCAGGGCCAAGAGTGTTGTCGGTCTGTTCTTTTAAAAAGCACCTTATATAACACGGCTATTCTTTCATCTACATATGTTAGTTAGTGATAGAAATAATTGAAAACAAGGTTTTGAAAACTTTTGGAATAGGTTTTTAATACCAGGGTAAAATTTATATCTCTGTGAGGTTTCTATTTAAATATTGGCAGGCAAAGAAAAAGATAAATAAGAGATCCTGTTGGGTAGTTTATGGTTTATATAAGCAGCGCTTCGTTCACTTTGCTGAAGCCTGAAGTACAACCATCTCAACTATATATGTAGGCTGTGGGCCACGCTGGCCAAGGGTGGAATCCCTGCCTCTGTCTCCAGGAGAAAGACGGTGTTTGGTGAAATAGGTGATGGATAGGAAGGGAAGCTTCTCCTCTTCCAGTTACCGCACTTGCCTGCCCAAATGTTCTAGACCAATCCCAATGTCTTATTCACTTTAGTAGGGGCTTTTGCAGCTGGGCGGCCAGAAATGGGGGTGGGGAGTCCGTTTCCATAGCTTTCTGCTGACATTCCTGTGGGCCAGCTGCATTTCTGTCATGTCTCCCCAAATGGAGAGTTGTCCTTCCAGAGCAGGCTAAAGTGTGCTCCTTTCAGTTTCAAACTCCTAGGTTCCCGCGGATGAAGAAACTGGAGGCCCCCATAGTCCTGATTCTATGCTGGCAATCACGGCCTCATGACGAAGGCCATGATACCTTGGAACCTTAGTCCTCAAATGTTGAAAACGTGGGAGTTATTCTCCAAGCCAAAACTGAAGCATTTGTGAATGATCCTCCTGCCTTCTTAGCTCTCCCCTGCGATATATTGTATTTCACTCACTTTGTTCCTTTGGGTGACCTCTATGGGAGCCACTACTCAGTAGTCTGCCTTATAGGGTACTATAGGCTTCCTGCTTCCAAGAGCTCACAGCCAGAGACCTGTGTACACATGTGCAGATAAAGCATGCTTGTGTATATACATGGTGCATGCATGCATGTGTGCCAGTTGGTATGTGAAAGAACAAGAAACTCCATGTCCAAGGGTTTAATGCTTTTGTGACTCATGCTAAATTTCCTATTTTGACATCCTTACTTTTCAGAATGATTGTATGTTCTTCTGTCATCTAAACAGTTCCATCAGCCACCACAAGTCATGGGCCGTGCTCCTACTGTGTCCTTAGATGGAATGTTGCTTTTCGTGCAGCTCGCTAGTATATAAGAATTTTGTCTGTCTTGAATTATTTTCTTTTTTTTTTTTTTTGGTTTTTCGAGACAGGGTTTCTCTGTGGCTTTGGAGCCTGTCCTGGAACTAGCTCTGCTTCCGAATCAGTGCTTGCTATGCCTCTTCC
>NC_022012.1:13480718-13506787 GCF_000317375.1 Microtus ochrogaster | reverse complement strand
TTTTTCGAGACAGGGTTTCTCTGTGGCTTTGGAGCCTGTCCTGGAACTAGCTCTGTAGACCAGGCTGGTCTCGAACTCACAGAGATTTGCCTGCCTCTGCCTCCCGAGTGCTGGGATTAAAGGCGTGTGCCACCATTGCCCGGCTTGAATTATTTTCTAATAGTGGTTTACATCTCTCCTGTCACTAGCAAGTGGTCAGCAGAGACTTCCGGCCGGAGCAGCGCCATGCCACATATTAAGATGTACATGAGGCCTTCATCAGACTTCAAACCAAACTGGCTTGGTTTCTTGTTACAAGGTAAAGGGACCTTAAATGTCTCACGGGAGGTCTTTAACTTATGCTCTGAAACTGAGTGGAGTCCTGGAAAGTGTTCTATGAAGTGTTCTTAGTGCTCAGCTGCTTCTGTCACTGAACCTTAAAGGAGGCCTGTGACTAATGTCTTATTGAATGTGTGGTTGTTGCCTGGTTTTACACGTCTATCTGGATGTCTATAAGATTTGCATAAACTTCAGATTGACTTCTTTTTATATGTTGTAATAATAATATTAGTGACTAAGCAAACTGACGTTTAGGGTAAATACAGAAAAAAATCAAAATGTTAAAATGATTCTATTTTTCTTCTATTAGTGTCTCTTTAGATAATTAAAACTTGAGCAGTCAAATCTCTCATGTGCCATTTGAAAAACAGCTTTATTATGATAGAATTCATATACCATAAAATCTGTGCATTGAAGTCTACAATTTAACAGTCTAACATATTCACAGAATTGTACAACCATCACCATAATCTAATTTTAGAATATTTTAATCACCCCTAAAAGGAACTCCCTACCCACTGACATTTTTGTTTCTTTTTTTTCTAAAAAAAAAAAAAAAGATAAATTGCTTTGCCCTTTGGAAAACAGAGCTGTGAGTAGAACATTAGTGCCTCGCTCCTAGTCAGAACCCAAGCACTGAGCATCTCTGGGATTCAGTAACCTAATTGATGCCAATCACAACTAATTACACTGTCACTGAGTGGGCTCGATGCTTTAAAACTGAAATGGTATGAAGGACATACTTCTAAACAAAAAAACGTTGTCACTTTTTGTGGCTAACATTTGTGCCTGGCTCAGGTAAGGAATACTGACTCAAAGAGATGGTTATAAACACGATGTCAGAGGGGCATCCTAAAGGCTTTTGCAGCCTCAGAGCATAATGGAAAAACATACTTTTGAGCTCTAAAAATAAGCATTCAGGATGCTTTTCTGTCATTTGGTAGCTATATAAACTTGGGCAATTTATTTAATCTGTGTTTGTTTCCTCGTCTGTAAAAGGGAAGAGGTAATGGCTACAGTGGGACCACTGTGAGCAGCAAATGAGGTGTCAGAACAGGGTACCTGGAATAGAACATGTCCGCAGTGTGTGGTGGCAGTGGCTGTGCACAGTGAGCTGACATGCATGCAGGTGGAATGCTCACACACTGATGTGGGAGTGTCATATATCAATCTGTTGATTTCATTGGTTAAGGAATAAAGAAACTGTCTAGGCCCCTTGATAGGCCAACCCTTAGGTGGGTGGAGTAAACAGAACAGAAGGCTGGGAGAAAGAAGTTGAGTCAGGGAGTCGCCATGATTGTCCCACTCCAGACAGACGCAGGTTAAGATCTTTCCTGGTAAGCCAGCTCGTGGGCTACAAAGATTAATAGAAATGGGTTAGATTAATATGTAAGAGCTAGCCAATAAAAGGCTGGAACTAATGGGGCCAGGCAGTGTTTAAAAGAATACAGTTTCCATGTAATTATTTTGGGTAAAGCTAGCCGTGTGGGCAGCCGGGTGGTGGGAAGCAGCCCGCCGCTCTTATTTCAACAACACACGTTAAGTTGTTTTTCATTAAAGAATGTCTGATCTCCCTCCTAATAGCTGGCCATCATTAACTAGCTTTCTACCTTTGTAAGGGTATCCCCACCTTCAGTAACTCCTAAATCTGTGGAGAGGCCAAGTCGTCCTCTTTAATATTTCACAGTATACATGTGTTTCTTTTCTTTTATGTGGTTATTTTATGGAAAAAGTTCTCATCATGTAGCTCAGGCTCACCTTAAACCCATGGTAATCCTTCTGCTTCATCCTCCCTCGTGCTGGGATTGCATGCTTGAACCACCAGGCTTGGCTCAGTGCTCATGTGCATGTGTGAGTACGTGTGTGTGTGTGTGTGTGTGTGTGTGTGTGTGTGTGTGTGTGCTTGCATGTGTGAGCAGTGCTAGACAAGATCTCACTGTGTACCTCTGGCTGGCCTGTATCTAGCTATGTAAACCAGATCAGACTCCAACTCACAGAGATTCACCTACCTCTTTCTCCTGGAAGCTGGGATTCACCACAACGGGGAAATCATTGCTTTCCAAGTTCACCTGAACTTGGAGTCAAACGTGTATCTATAAATGACAGAAATCAGAGGCAGAGGCAGTTAGGTGAAAAGGAAATGTCCAGCAGAATCGATCTCATGTGGGTGAAGACACAAAAAACACACCCGGTAGACCAAGCCACTTTATTTTAAATTAGTTGAGGAACAGGAATGGCTGGACAGGGAGATGCCTTGGGAAAGAGGGCACATACCAGAGGGGATGAGAAGGCTACCTCGGATGGACGAAGGTTCGGTTCGTTTAGCTCATCCTTCTTACAAGTCCTTACAGGGCACTCCACAAGACCTTGGGGCCCTGAAGGAAGAGATCTTCTTGCCCAGGGCTGTGGGCATGGGACTGAGAGCTGCTGGGTTCCAGGCTAGAAAGGGTGTTCTGAAATTCTAAGAGGAAGTAAAATGACAAGCCAACCACCTCAATGTCCTGTCCTTCTCTTCACCACCAACTCAGAAAGATTCTAAGGAATAAGGAAGGGCTCCCTTGAGCCCTGACTTGCATTACTCTGCCCCTGGATTTTCCAGAGACAGCCAGGAAACACAAAGTTTTAAGAAGAAAGCAGGCAAGCTGGGCAGTGGTTGCATATGCTTAGCCCTCGGGGGGATGAGGCTGGAGTATTTTGTGAGTTTGAAGTGAACCTGGTCTACATAGTTTTAGAACAGGGAGATTTATTAAGAAAAATCCTCTCCCCAAAACAAACAAATTAAATAGATCAGGCCAGGCTTGGTTGCAGGCGCCTTTAATTCCCCTATTCAGGGAGCAGAGGAGTGTACCATCTCAATGAGTTCAAGGCCAGCCTACGCAGGGAGTTCTAATCCAGCTAGAAGTGTAGAGAGACCCTGTCTCAAAAACAAAAAGAAATAGAGCAGGAAGTTGGTGAGGGAAGGTGTTTGCAGCCAAGCCTGACAACCTCGGTTAATCCCCTGAGACCCACATGGTGGAAGGAGAGAACTGACTCTAGCAATTTTCCTTTGGCCTCCATAAGGGCATACAGAACACAGTGATTTAATTTATTTTAAAATTATTTTTTATTTATATATTTATTTATTTTTAATTTATTTATTTGGTTTTTCGAGAGAAGGTTTCTCTGTAGGTTTGGAACCTGTCCTGTAACTAGCTTTTGTAGACCAGGCTGACCTCGAACTCACAGAGATCCATCTGCCTCTGCCTCCTCAGTGCTGGGGTCAAAGGCGTGGGCCACCACCACCTGGCCCTGCCTGATATGTTCATAAAACTGTGTTTCCTGGCTGTCTCCGGAAAATTCAAAGGCCAAGTAACCCAAGGTCATGGCTCAAGGGAGCCCTTCCTTATTCCTTGAAATCTTTCTCAGTAGGTGGTCAAGATCAGGACAGGACAGTGAGGTGGGGGTAAAGGCACTGTGTGCCACAACAGCATACCAACCTGAGTTTGATATCTGGGACCCATGTGAAGGAGAGAGAGCGAAATCCATGAAACTGGCCTCTGAGCCCCATAGGTACATTCATATATACACAGTAATCATTTCTGTCAACTTAACAGTAAACTATTGTCACCTGGGATAGGAAACCACAACTGTGGGATTGCCTAAATCAGATGGGCCTTGTTGGGCGATGGTGGTGCATGCCTTTAATCCCAGCACTTGGGAGCAGAGGCTATCGTGATCCCTGTGAGTTGGAGGCCATCCTGGTCTACAAGACCTAGCTCCAGGACAGGCTCCAAAGCTATGGAGAAACCCTGTCTCGACAAAACAAAAGACAAAAAAAGGTTGGCCTGCGGGCATTTTGTGGCATTTTTTTTTAATCAGGTGGGGTGGCTCATTGACTTAGAGGGGCCCAGTCCACTGTACACGGTAAGTACCATTCCTAGCCAGCAGCTGGTCCTGGCTTGTTTTAACTTCACTTACCCCAAGTTGCTTTCAGTCACAAGATAACACAGAAAGGAGAAGCAAAGCAGACACCAGGCAAGGACTCTAGCAAGAGCTACACCTCCAGTCCCAAGGCAGCTCTTAAACATAATATTTATGAATAGTGGGAGCTATGGAGATGGCTCAGCCACAAAGTGCTCTTGTGAGGAAATGAATTTGGTTCATGGAGACTCTATTAAAAAAGAAGTCAGGCCGGACAGACCATGCTTATAAAACGAGCCCTGGAGAGGCAGATTCTGAGAGCTTGCAGCCACACCCAAATGTCAATTCCAGATCAGTAAGGGATTCTGCCTCAAAGAGTAAGTGACTGTGGCGATGGTGGAGATAGAGAGAAAGTGAAAGAGTCTAAATGCATTTCTAAGCCCCCTCAACCCTAAGACATTTTTCTAAAACCTTACACTCACTCTCTCTTGGAAACGGGACAGTCGCCCCACACACACATGCTGGACTGCTCATCCTCCTGTGTCCTTGTGAATAATCTTCAAACATAACTCCATTCTGGGAATCGAGGCAAAGACAACCCACAGATGTCGCCTCAGTTCCTGATGTATTGGTTTAGTTTCTGGAACAAGGTCAGGAAGACCACAGATGATCTCTTATCTCACCTGATCACACAGCTATTCTCCCGCCCTGGAATAGACCAATCACTGCTAGTAACCCTTTGAATAAGCCAATCCAATAAGTTGGAAAACAACCTGCAGGTTCCCCCCTTTTGTCTGTGGCTTTTTGCTTTAAAAGATGGGCTGTAACAGCTATTGGATGTCCTTCATATCCCAAACCTGAAGGACCCTGTCATGACAGAATAAAAATCCTCTTGCTTTTGCTTCAATTGAGGCTTTGTGAGTGGTGTCTGGAGCAACTCCTCCCTGATGTTTGGACTTTTAGTCCAAAAAAGTCCCTCATCAGAGCAACAGACTGAGCTCCCAAGGTCCAATTGAAGAGCAGAAGGAAGGAGAAGATGAGCAAGGAAATCTGGACCGCAAGGGTTTGGTCCACTCACTGAGGCAGTGTGCCTGTTCTAATGGGAGCTCACCAAATCCAGCTGGACCAGGACTGAATGAGCATGTGACCAAACCGGACTCTCTGAATGTGGCTGAAATGGGGGGGCTGGTTGAGAAGTCATTGATAAAGAAACTTCATCTGGCGGTGTACAGAGATAGAGACAGAGACCCACATTGGAGCACTGGACTGAGCTCCCAAGGGCCAGATGAAGAGCAGAAGGAGGGAGAACATGAACAAGAAAGTCCGTCCATAAGGCCTATTACTATGTTAAGTAATATAAGGAATATTGTGTATATTTCCTTTGCTACACCTTTAAGACATGTTCTCCTGTACTACTGGACTGGCATCAAACATGCTCTGGAACTGGCCTTGAAATTCTGACCCTCCTGTCTCTACCTTCTAAGAGTTTAGATTACTAGCATGCATGCAAAACACACCTCGCTCTTTTTTACTTTATTAATTTTGAAGACAGATCTCACGTGGCCCATGCCTGCCCAACTGAGGGAGGCCTTGTTTTGTTTGTCTGTTTGTGACACACTTGCTATGTAGCTCAGGCTAACTTTGAATACATGGCCCACATTTTCTTAGCCTCTTTAGTGCTGGGATTATGAATATGTGCCCCTATAAATGGCTAATTGTGTGTACTGGCTAGTCATATATCAACCTGATACACAAACCAGTTATCTGAAAGCAGGGAAGCTTAGCTGAGAAGAAACCTCCATAAGATCCAGCTGTAAGGCATTTTCTTAACTAGTTATTGATGGGGGTGGGTCCAGCCCATTGTAGGTTCTCCATCCATGGGCTGGTGGTCCTGGGTTTTATAAAAAAGGAGGTTGGGTAAGCCATAAGGAGCAAACCAGTACACAGCACTCCTTCATGGCTGCCCAGCCCACATCATCATCAAAAATCCGCAATCCATTGCCAGTGGTTCCCTGTGTCTTCGGTCCTTTTTTTGTACCTCTTTCGATGGGACTCTGAACCTCCTTCCTGGCCCGCATCTGTCCCTGACAAGCAACGCTTCAGACATCCAGCCTTGGAGAGCAGCAGAGCTGCCACCATGGCAGCAAGGAGGGAGAGGCTGACCTACAAATTTATTTTTTTCCATGGGTAAATTTCCATGTTTAATGTAAAAGACTCAAAGCATTGGATTATTTACATGTGGGTTAGAAAAGATGGCAGCGCCCAAGGGTCTTCCTGAGGGGCTGTGAGAAGACAGTTCATTTAAACCCCATTAAATAGAGGCTTCCCGTTTCCGAGGAGGAGTTCACGATATGCGCCGTATTTAGGCCCTTGATGCACGAGCACCAGCTTAGATCAGGTCAGCCACATTCATGGGCATCTCGTCTATCTGGGTGGAGTAGTGCTGTTCTACGTCCCTGAGGATGCGGATGTCATCATTCTTCACAAAATTGATGGCCACACCTTTGCTGTCTTATCACCCCGATCTCCCGATTCTGTGAATGTACAGTTCTCTGTTGTTGGGCAGGTTGTAGTTAATGACGAGGGACACCTGAGGGATATCCAGGCCGTCAGCCCAGACATCTGTAGAAATGAGCACTCGGCTGGCACCTGAGCGGAACTCCTTCACGATGGACTCGCGCTCCTTCTGGGACATGTCCCCGTGCATGGATGACACAGTGAAGTTGGCTTCTCTCATCTTCTCTGTCAGCCAGTCAACCTTCCTCTTGGTGTTGCAGAAGATGACAGCCTGGGTGATGGTCAGCGTGTTTTAGAGGTCACACAGAGTGTTAAATTTCCACTCCTCTCTTTCCACCACCACAAAGAACTGCTTGATGCCTTCCAGAATCAATTCATCACGCTTCACCAAGATGCGGATGGGGTCTGTCATAAACTTGTTGGTCATTTCCAGGATCTCGTGAGGCAATGTGGCACTGCTGAGAACCACCCGTGTGGCTGGCGGCAGGTGCCTGTACACATCGTAGATCTGCTCCTTGAAACCTTTGTTCAGCATTTCATCAGCCTCATCCAAAACCTACATCTTGATAGCCCATGTCCTTAAACTTCTATGGCGAATCATATCAAAGACATGTCACGGGGTGCCTGCCACAACATGTTGCCCATAGTCCAGCTTCCGGATGTCCTCCCCAACATTGGTGCCCCCAATGCAGGTATGGTCCCCCAGAGCCAGCAAACCCTACTGAATCTGTACAGCTAACTCTCTTGTTGGAGCCAAGATCAAAGCCTGGGTTTCTCGAACCTGGACATCCAAGCACTGGAGGACTGAAATGCTGAAGGTGGCCGTCTTACCGGTGCCAGACTGAGACTGTGCTATGACATCTCTCCCCTTAATTATCTGCTTCATAGCGCGCTGCTGGATTGCTGAAGGCTTCTCAAACCCGTAGGCATAGAGGCCGCGCAGTAGGTCCTCCAGCAGGCTTATGGTGTCGAACGTGGGTGTCACGTCTACCTCCTCGCTGCTCTCGAACTCCACTTTGGTCATGTCCTCCTCTTTGAGCATCTGCTTCTGCGTGCAGCCCAAAGTCGCCATCGTGGCCTTGGCCCCCAGGATTCCGAGTCCACCGAGAGGTAAGGAGCGCGAGCAGCAGCGGGCAGACCTACAAATTTTTAAAAGTTCAATACAGTGCAATGCAAATAATACAAGACACTGTCTCAAAAAGAATAAGTTTAGAGCATGGCTCTCTCCTCTCCCCGTCATGGCTTGTGCCTGTCCCCTCATATCAGTGTACTCTGAAAAGGGGAGTCATCTGGCAAGAATATCACTTTGCCAGCTGTCTTCAAAGCTCCCATTCGACTGGATATTGTGAACTTTGTTCACACCAACTTGAGGAAAAACAACAGGCAGCCCTATGCCGTCAGTGAATTAACAGGTCATCAGACCAGTGCTGAGTCTTGGGGTACTGGCAGAGTTGTGGCTCGAATTCCCAGAGTTCGAGGTGGTGGTATCCACCGTTCTGGCCAGGGTGCCTTTGGAAATATGTGTCGGGGAGGCCGCATGTTTGCACCAACCAAAACCTGGCGTCGTTGGCACCGCCGAGTGAACACAACCCCAAAGCGATATGCCATCTGTTCTGTGCTGGCTGCCTCAGCCTTACCAGCTTTGGTGATGTCTAAAGGTCATCGTATTGAGGAAGTTCCTGAGCTCCCTTTGGTAGTAGAAGATAAGGTTGAAGGTTACAAGAAGACCAAGGAGGCTGTTCAGCTGCTTAAGAAACTTAAGGCTTGGAATGACATCAAAAAGGTCTATGCCTCTCAGAGAATGAGAGCTGGCAGAGGCAAAATGAGAAACCGACGACGACGTATCCAGCGCAGGGGGCCCTGCATCATCTATAATGAAGATAATGGTATCATCAAAGCCTTCAGAAACATCCCTGGTATAACTCTGCTTAATGTCAGCAAGCTGAACATTTTGAAACTTGCTCCTGGTGGGCATGTGGGGCGTTTCTGCATCTGGACTGAAAGTGCTTTCCGCAAGTTAGATGAGTTGTATGGCACTTGGCGTAAGGCTGCTACCCTCAAGAGTAACTATAACCTTCCCATGCACAAGATGATGAACACAGACCTTAGCAGAATCTTGAAAAGTTCAGAGATCCAAAAAGCCCTCCGAGCACCATGCAAGAAGATTCAGCGTAGAGTCTTGAAGAAGAATCCACTGAAGAACCTGAGAATCATGTTGAAGCTCAACCCATATGCAAAGACTATGCGCAGGAATACCATTCTTCGCCAGGCCAGAAATCACAAACTCCGGGTGAAGAAGCTGGAAGCAGCAGCAGCAGCAGCAGCAGCAGCAGCAGCAGCAGCAGCAGCAGCAGCAGCAGCAGCACTGGCTGCCAAATCAGAGAAGGGGACTGCAGACAAGAAGCCTGCAGAAAGTAAGAAAGAAAAGAAGCCTGTGGATGCCAAGAAGCAGAAGAAGCCTGCAGGGAAAAAGGCTGCAGCTACCAAGAAACCAGCAGCTGAGAAAAAGCCAGGAGAGAAAAAACCAACTAAAGAAGAGAAAAAGCCTGCTGCTTAATCTATTAAAATTACTTTCATTCCATTGAGCAAATAGAGACAGACTATTTGAATAAAACCCTGATCAAAGAAAAAAAAGAATAAGTTTAATTTTAAAATAAAATCATTATGATGAGACTCTCAGTTCTCAGGTTTCTTTGGTATTAGACAAATACTTTTTCTGAGTATTGTACTTTCTTACACTCCAAATTTTTTTTGCTTTTTATTTTTTGAGTCAGGGTCTCCAGGTCCACATAGACCAGGATGCCCTCCAAATCACAGAGATACGCCTGTCTTGGCCTCCTAAATATTGGGATTAAAGATGTTCACCCCTCAAGCCCTGGCTTAAAACTTTTTTAAAATGAAAATTTTCAGTCTTTTTCTTAAGTCTGTTGCTAACATAAGAGTTATTTGGCATGTGTAAGCCAAGAAAACACAAAGCCATCCGGAAAATAAACAGCAAACCAATACACAAGCCAAGCCTGCAGATTCTCAGACTATTCTGCTGTTCCACTCCCGATTTCGGTCCATAGAATATTTCTATCCTACACTAATGTCACAAAAGCACTATGGAACTTTTAAAAAAAGTTTAACTTACACAAGTCATAGGTTTAAAGTAAAAAAGAATGTATAGGAAACATATTTACTTTATTTAAGACAAAAAGGCTGGACGGTGATGGCTCAGGCCCTTATCCTAGCACTCGGGAGGCAGAGGCTGGCAGATCTCTGTGAATTAGATTCCTGCCTGGGCAACAAAGTGAGTTCTAGGACAGCTAGGGCTGTTACACAGAGAAATACTGTCTCAAAAACAAAAATATTAAAACAAAACAGTTTAAGAGAAAAAGGAAGGTTTTGGGTTGTCTCTGTTTTTGAAGATGACTCAATTTCAGAGAACCTGAGAAGCTGCTGCAACCATACAGGCTGGGCTGATAAGGATGAGGAGGTGTAGAGAATATGGAGTAAGTCTCAATAAGCTGTAGCACAATTAATAAAAACACAGACACATATATTGGGGTTCAACATGACGACCAGAAAAGCAAAGCAGCTAGCCACTACCTCTCTGTCAGTCCTAGTATAGTGATCCTGCCTCCAGACTCCTCAGAATGAGACTGGCTGAGGGCTGACTCCCTCCTGTCTTATAGTCCTCTCTAGGGTGGGGATTAAGGGCGTGCACCACTACCAATTGGTTTCTATGGCAAACTAGTCTGCCTACTTGAATTAGGGGTGTTTGATGCCACTGTCTGGTAGGTGAGGCTACCAGGGTGATTGTTTTACACTCTGATATTTAGGCAAGCTTTATTTACTAAAATATAAATGAAATATCATTACACTAAGCAGTCTGACAGTGTGACTGCCTAGATCTAGTGCCCACCAGGGTACCACACGCTCCTCTGAGATCTCATCAATACTGCCTCAACCAACATCTGAACCCATTTACTCACCGTAACAGGGGAAATTATTGCGTTCCAAGTTCACCTGAACATGGAGTCAAACGTGTATCTATCAATGTCAGAAATCAGAGGCAGAGTTCAGAGGAAGCAGTTAGGTGAGAAGGAAATATAAAGCAGAATCGATCTCATGTGGGTGAAGACACATAAAAAACACAACAGGTAGACCACGCCACTTTATATTACATTTGCTGAGGAACAGGAATGGCTGGACAGGGAGATGCCTCGGGAAAGAGGGCACAAACCAGAGGGGATGAGAAGACTGCCTCGGGTGGACACTTCCTCTAGCTCATCCTTCTTACAAGTCCTTACAAGTCACTCCGCAAGAAATTGGGGCCCTGAAGGAAGAGATCCTCTCGCCCAAGGCTGTGGGCATGGGACTGAGAGCTGCTGGGTTCCAGGCTAGGAAGGGTGTTCTGAAGATCTAAGAGGAAGTAAAATGACAAACCAACCATTAGCAAGACTGTGATGTGCATAAAACCAGGCCCTGGACCATCCTGGAAAGGACGCACAGGCCTGGTTTGTATGTGCACATGCACAGGTGCTTCTCACTGAGTACCTGGTTCTGTCCCCAACTGCAATGAGTGATGTAATGGGGAATGTAGAGGAACCTGTCCTGGAACTAGCTCCTGTAAACCAGGCTCTCCTTGAACTCACAGATCCACCTGCCTCTGCCTCCCTCTTGAGTGCTGGTTTCAAAGGCATGCGCCACCAACGCCTGGCCCAGCTTACTATCGACAGTCAGGAACACAAAGTTTTAAGAACTAAATAAGCGTGGACCCAAAATCTTGTGGAGTGACCTGTAAGGACTGTAATAAGGATGAGCTAGATGAACCGTCCATCCGAGGCAGCCTACTCTGCCTCTGATTTCTGACATTTATAGACACACGTTTGACTCCAAGTTCAGGTGAACTTGGAAAGCAATGATTTCCCCGTTGTGGTGAGTAGAATGGGTTCAGATGCTGGTCTGAGACAGTATTGATGAGATCGCAGAGGAGCATATGGTACCCTGGTGGGCACTAGATCTAGGCGGTCACACTGTCAGACTGCTTATGGTAGTGATATTTCATTTGTGTTTTAGTAAATCAAGCTTGCCTGAAGATCAGAGTGTAAAACAAACACCCTGGTCAGCCTCACAGACCAGGCAGTGACATCACACACCTTTAATCCAAGTAACCAGACTAGTTTGTCATAGAAACTGGGCGGGAGTGGTACACGCCCTTAATCCCCGCCCTAGAGAGGGATATAAGACAGGAGGAGACAGCTCTCAGCCGGTCTCATTCTGAGGATTCCTGGAGGCAGGATCGCCACAATACTCGGACTAAAAATTTTTACTTTAAAAAAGTTTTAAGGTAGAATAGTGGCGGCCAATTCTGCATCGAGTTAGTTGGCTGCTGGAAGAGTGGGCGGAGCCACGGCGACCATGGTGGAGGAGGTCCAGAAGCATTCTGGACACACACTGGTGTTGAGGTCACTGAAGAGGACCCATGACATGTTTGTAGCTGATAATGGAAAACCTGTGCCTTTGGATGAAGATAGTCATAAGCGGAAGATGGCAATCAAGCTTCGTAATGAGTATGGTCCTGTCTTGCATATGCCCACTTCTAAGGAGAACCTTAAGGAGAAGGAACCTCAGAACGTGGCAGAGTCACATCCCCATAAACAGTATCCTGCCAATCAAGGACAAGATGTTGAAGACCTGGTGACAGGTACACATCCATACCCGCCAGGACCCGGCGTTGCCCTGACCGCCGCCAGCAAGGTCCAGAGAATGCCCAGTGAGTCAGCTGCACAGTCCTTAGCTGTGGCGCTGCTGAATCAGGCCAGAGCTGATGCAAATGGTACTGGACCTGCTGGGAGTGTGTACCGACACCCAGGAGCTTCTGACCGGTCCCAGCCCACAGCGGTGAAGTCTGTGATCATGGAGGCCGGCAATACCAAGAACTCTGCATTAATGGCTAAAAAAGCCCCTATCATGCCCAAACCCCAGTGGCACCCACCGTGGAAACTCTATAGGGTTATCGGTGGGCATCTTGGCTGGGTTCGGTGCATTGCTGTGGAACCTGGCAATCAGTGGTTCGTTACCGGCTCTGCCGACAGAACTATCAAGATTTGGGACTTGGCTAGTGGCAAATTGAAGCTGTCCTTGACTGGGCACATCAGCACGGTGCGTGGTGTGATTGTGAGCACGAGGAGCCCCTACTTGTTCTCTTGTGGAGAAGACAAGCAAGTGAAGTGCTGGGATCTTGAGTATAACAAGGTTATACGGCACTATCATGGCCATCTAAGTGCAGTGTACGGTCTGGATTTGCATCCAACAGTCGACGTCCTGGTGACTTGTAGTCGAGATTCAACTGCACGCATCTGGGACTTGAGGACTAAAGCCAGTGTGCACACGTTGTCCGGACACACAAATGCAGTTGCTACCGTGAGATGCCAGGCTGCAGAACCACAGATTATCACCGGGAGTCACGATACCACAATACGATTATGGGATCTGGTGGCTGGAAAGACAAGAGTGACATTGACGAATCATAAGAAATCTGTCAGGGCTGTGGTCTTACATCCACGACATTACACATTTGCTTCTGGGTCTCCAGACAACATAAAGCAGTGGAAGTTCCCTGACGGAGGCTTCATTCAGAATCTCTCTGGTCACAACGCCATCATCAACACGCTGGCAGTCAATGCCGAAGGAGTACTTGTGTCTGGAGCTGACAATGGCACCATGTACCTTTGGGACTGGAGAACTGGCTACAATTTTCAGCGGGTCCATGCTGCTGTCCAGCCAGGGTCTTTGGACAGTGACTCAGGAATATTTGCTTGTGCTTTTGATCAGTCGGAAAGCCGGTTGCTAACAGCACAAGCTGACAAAACCATCAAAGTTTACAGGGAGGACGAGACTGCCAGGGAAGAAACTCACCCAGTCAGCTGGAAACCAGAGATTATCAAGAGGATAATCTGAGTCAATTGGGAGCATGGGGACCTTGGGGACTGTTGAAGGGAGGAGGGGAGAGGCAAGGAGGGGAGCAGAGAAAAATGTAGAGCTCAACAAATATCAATAAAAATTTAAAAAAAAATAAAAAGAGGAATTTATTCTATTTTATGTGTAGGTGAACATACATGTCTGTGAGAATATGGAAACCAAAGGGTGTTCTTTGGGTGCTGTTTACCTTCAGTTTGCCCTCTCTCTCTCTCTCTCTCTCTCTCTCTCTCTCTCTCTCTCTCTCTCTCTCTCTCTCTCTCTTTGTTTTGTTTGTTTTTGTTTCTCAAGATGGGGGTTCTCTGTGTAACAACCCTAGCTGTCCTGGAACTAGCTCGAACTCACAGAGATCCACCTGCCTCTGGCTCCAGAGTGCTTGGATTAAAGGCCTTGTGCTATCACTGCCTGGCCTGTTTGTTTTAAAAGATTTATGTGGATGAATGTTTTCCCCGCATATGCACTATGTTGGATCCCTTGGCACTTGGGTTATGAATTGCTGTGAGCCACGCTGGGTGCTGGGAACTAAACCTGCATTGATTACAACAGCAGTAAGTGCTATTGATCCATTTCTTCAGTCCCTTACTTATTCTTTGAGACAGGATCTCTTATGGGTCCGGAACTTGACATGTGGGTGTGGCTGCAAGCTCTCAGAATCTGCCTCTCCAGGGCTGGTTTTATAAGCATGGTCTGTCCGGCCTGACTTTTTTTTTTTTTTAATAGAGTCTCCATGAACCAAATTCATTTCCTCACAAGAGCACTTTGTGGCTGAGCCATCTCCATAGCTCCCACTATTCATAAATATTATGTTTAAGAGCTGCCTCGGGACTGGAGGTGTAGCTCTTGCTAGAGTCCTTGCCTGGTGTCTGCTTTGCTTCTCCTTTCTGTGTTATCTTGTGACTGAAAGCAACTTGGGGTAAGTGAAGTTAAAACAAGCCAGGACCAGCTGCTGGCTAGGAATGGTACTTACCGTGTACAGTGGACTGGGCCCCTCTAAGTCAATGAGCCACCCCACCTGATAAAAAAAAATTGCCACAAAAATGCCCACAGGCCAACCTTTTTTTTTAATTTTTTGTTTTGTCGAGACAGGGTGTCTCCATAGCTTTGGAGCCTGTCCTGGAGCTAGCTCTTGTAGATCAGGATGGCCTCCAACTCATAGGGATCTGATCGCCTTGTTATCTGTCTTTGGCTTTTGTAATAGTCTCCATCTCCTGAGAAAGGAAGCTGTGGTGATGATGATGCTGTGAAGCTACATGTGTCTGTAGTTATAAGGATAAACATTTAAAAAGCAGTTATGCATCATACTAATTTAGAAAAGTGACAGTATTAAGTTTTTTTCTGATATCTGTAACCTCACAAGTCATGAGAGGGTTGACTAGACTTTTAGTACCAGCCATGGTTTCAATCTTGTTGAGTAGGTCCTACATCTAAGTAGACAGCAGGTTGTTTGCCTCCAAAGTGTTTATTCTCTTACTGAACCTTTGTGGATAACTTGCATTAATGTTTTGGTTCAGATGTATCACAGTTGACTAGGACATTTGACTTACTTCCCTCCCTTGACAGCATACATAGCACCTTCTGGTACTAGCTTACAGAGAACAAGCTTGATTCCTTCTAGCCCTGTGTCCAAAGTGTCTGATGTCTTCAGTAATAGGAACTTCCTTGATGGAGGAAAGTCATTGGCTAATAAAAAACCTGCCTTGGCCCATTTTATAGGTTAGAACATAGGTGGGTGGAGTAAACAGAACAGAATGCTGGGAGGAAGAAGAAGTGAGCTTAGACGCCATGTTCCACTCTTCCAGGCAGACGCGATGAAGATGGACCCAGGATGGACATAGGCTAGTGCACCTCGGGGCTACACACATTAATAGAAATGGGCCAGGCAGTGTTTAAATGAATACAGTTTGTGTATTTTTATTTAGGGGCATAAGCTAGCCAGGAGACCAGGAGCTGGGGCGGCAGGAATGCAACCTACAACTCCTTCAACACTTCCTTCTATTTCTTTTTTTAAAAATATTTATTTATTTATTTATTATGTATACAATATTCTGTTGTGTGTCTGCCTGCAGGCCAGAAGAGGGCATTAGATCTCATTTCAGATGGTTGTGAGCCATCATGTGGTTGCTGGGAATTGAACTCAGGACCTTTGGAAGAGCAGGCAATTCTCTTAACCACTGAGCCGTGTCTCCATCTTCCTTCTACTTCTTGGAGGCAACAAAAGGAAAACAAAAGTAGTCTATATTACTTTAAGTGTACTTGGATTTTCCTTACCAATCTCTCAAAAGGGATTTTCTAGGTCTGGCAATTGGGTTTTTGTTAGATAGTATGTCTCCCAGGGAAGATTATTATTATCCCAAGTTTTATAATTTTATTTAAACTCTGTACATATGTACACACATATATCTATCATGTAAGTTTAGATAAAAAACAGATGATCCCTTAAGACTTTTTCAAGAAGTCTTATTTTTATTTTTATCTCTTCATTCTTTCTCTTTTTGTACTGGCATTCATTATAGCTTTTCATTAAATATCCCACACATATTTTCCATTTCTCCCTGCATATCACCTTTATTCAGCTACTTCCCTCCAGTGTTTTATAGATCTCTTCTCAAACCCTCCACCTCCTGCCAATGTAGATTTTTTACTTTTTTTGTTTTTTTGAGACAGGGTTTTTCTGTAGCTTTGGAGTATATTCTGCTACAAGCTCTTGTAGACCAGGCTGGTCTTGAACTCACAGATATCCATCTACCTATGCCTCCCTAGTGCTGATATTAAAGACATACACCATCATATCCCAGCAGTTGTTTTTTTTACTTCTGTTTAATTTATTTTCACATTTTGGCAGTTTATTATTGGTTATATATGCATGTATGAAGATTTTGAGCTAGAAACTACAGAAAAAAGGACCATTAAGCATTTATTTTTCTGGGCCTGTTATGTCACTGAAAATATTATCTAGTTCTGTTGATTTACCTGCACACTTCACAATTTAATTTTTGTTCATTAATGAAAGTATATTTAATAGTATATACGTACAACATTTTCATTATCCATTCACCAATTGAAGGGTTTGGGGGTAGTTTGTATTTCCTAGCTTTTGGTAATAGAACAGTAATTGACAATATGAAGCAGATACTTGTGAAGTACTATTTTGAGTCCTTTGAACATATGTCAAGAAGTGGGACACCTGGGTCTCATTGTGGATGTATTTGTAGCTTTCAGAGGATTCTTCAGTGATTTTGAGAATGGCTGTATTAGTTTGCATTACTGTCAACAAATAATGAGATTTCTTTTTTTCCTCACATCTCACCAGCATTTGACGCCATTTGATTTGTCGATCTTAATCATTATGACTTCAGTGAGATGAAATATCAGAGATATTTTATTGTCATCTCCCTAATTGTTCAAAATGAAAAACACTTTTGACATGAATATTAGGCATTTTTTTCTTCTATTGAAAATTATCTATTGAAATCTCTAGCTCTTTTTTCATTAAGTCATTTATTGACTCTTTGTCGAGTTCTTTATATGATTTGGATATAAATATTCTGTCAGGCATATAGCTAGAAATCATGTATCCTTATCTGTTGAAGCCCAGGAGGCAAATTCTCAGGTCTGCACCCAGGGTAGCATAAAGAATGCCTTCTCAGAACAACTACAAACTTAGGAAAATATTTTTCCTCTATCTTTGGGCTAGACTTTTCTATTTGTGGGTAAATAAGGAAACACATGCTTTCTGGTAGTAACTTAAGAAAAGGGGGAAAATCACACACTTTCCTGATTGTAACTTTCTCTTTTACTTCATCTTGAATAATCTCTCTTTTTTGACAAACTTTCTACACAATTACATCACTTTTCATACAATTACATATCTCGCTTTACATACATATACCTCTCCTGAACAGTTGTACATATTTAAACACAGTTACATCTCTCTCCCCCAGCTATATCTACTTTCTACACAGTCACACATTTCTATATGCAGTTACATATATTTCATATAGTTACATTCTCCACACATTCTTCATGCAGCTATATGCCTTCATACTTCTTCTTTATGCAGCCACACCCCTCTCCACCCAATTAGTTACATTCGCCACATAGCCATATACTTCTTCCTTCACATACATCCCTCATACACACATATCTCTCTTCTATACAGCTACTCTTTTTATTTATCTACATTACTATCTTTGTGCCAGGACCATACAGTTTTTGTCACTATAGCTCTGTTATATAGCTTGAAATCTGGAATGCAAGTCCTCCCCAGCATTGTTTTTATTTCCCTCACAATTTTTTTTATTTCTGTAAAGAATGTTTTAGATATTTTAATTGGAGTTTATTTTAATGCTAAATTTATTTTGTAAAATTTCCCTTTAGACCATATCAGTTCAACCGATAATGATCATAAGCAACCTTTCTATTTCTAGTCTTTCTCAAGTTTCTTCAGAGACATACACTTTTAGAATTAGAATTTGTGGGAGTGGCTGACCAATGTTAGTTGTAACTTGAGACTCACACCACAATAGAGAGCCCATGTCCTATACCACCTGGATGACCCTGAACCATAGACTGTATATCCCTGAGACCTAGAAGACCTAGAGTAGAACCAAACATGACTGGAAAAAAATCACTGAAATGATGTCTAATAATATTATCCTGTATTCATACAGCATAATGAATACATTATGCTCATCATCATCATATTATAGGTCTCATCATCAGAGAGGCTTCCTCCAGTAGCTGGTTGGACTGAATGAAGAGACTGGCAGAAAGACAGCGTCTAAATTGGAAATCTACATTGGATTACTCCCCTTTGAGATCAGGGAACCTCACAGAAAAGTAGAAGGATAGATCATAGGAGTCAGAGGGAATGGAGAACACAAAGAGAATATGGCCCACCAAAGCAACTAAACAGGCCCCACATGGCCTCATAGACTGATACGGCAAGCACAGTTCCTGTGTGGGTCTACACCAGGTCTTCTCTGTACATGTTATGACTATTAATTTGGTGTTTTCTTTTGTAGAATTCCTAACAGAAGGAGAGGGTATATCTCTGACTGTTTTGCCTGCTCTTGAGACTGTTATCCTCTATTGGGGTGCATTATCCAGCCTTGATATAAATGCTTTTGATTTGTCATATTGTGCTGTAGGAAATCCTTCACCCAGTAGCCTTTAAGTTACCAGCCCACTTGGGCATGAACTCTTATACTATAAATGCCGATTTAAAGTACACACTCCCTCTCTCTCCTTGCTGCTGGATTTTGTTCCCATTTCCCCATTCATGCAGATGACTGTGATCTGTGAGTCTACCCCTAAATAAATAACCCTTTATTATACTCAATTCTGAACTAGTGTAGGATTTCATTTTAATTCATCTTCATCTGGTGCTCAAGGTGGATCCCAACTTCACATCTACTGGGTAGACAAGTCTAAAAGGCCCAAAAGATCCATGGCTCAGAAGGTCTCCCACCTCTGCCCACCTGGCTTGATTTCACCTACTAAGCAGTTTTTTGCAAAACCATGGCACAGCAGAGCTAAGCACAGTGACTTGGAAATTTCCCAGGCTTGTGAATGTTTCTCCCCACACTGCCACTTTCCCTGCCATGCACATTGACTTGTGCAGCTTCCAGTTTGTGTTCCCTGCTCTAGAACTCTGGGCTCCTGGCTCCCTGTATGGAATTGATTTCATTGCTTTTAATTTGTGAAGTAAATCATATTTGTCAGTATTTAATCAGGCACCAAGGCAGGAAACCAAAGTGGTACATAGGACTGTTTATGTCACCACCAGTCACAACTCAGCCAATTGCATCTCTTTACCATGTGGCTGAAACTGTGAAACCTGCTGGACAATAAAGATTATTACACCTTCAACAATTTACTGAAATCTCATAACTAAGCTATTTGATTAATAAATAAGTTAATAAACTTGAAAGTCATATAACAACAGTATTACCATCCAAGAATTTAGTAAACTTTTTACTTATACTATGAATTGTATTCTGTAAGGCTTATATGGCTTTTCCAATATAGCCATTTATTAGATATTGGGACTAAGCATTTTCATATTATATCCTTAAGAAATGGTTTGATAACAGAGCCAAGAATGTACTTTAGAAATGATGCAGTATTTACAGTTTAATAATGGACAGCTAGAAGACAAGATTAATACCATTGAAAATCAAAAGTTAATTTAATACCGTTGAAAAGGATAGCTTTAATTTGACAGACAAAATTCAATCCATGTCATGTACTGAGAAATTATCTGAAAGAATTCATGTTGTTGAATTTGATAATCAATATCTGTTAAAAAGTTATAAAAGGTTTGTAGATAGAGTATCTCTCCAGAAAGGCAATCTGTACACTATCCAAATAATGTCCAAGGATGATATGTTATCTTTGAAAGAAAAACTTCATGCCTTGGAACCACATGTACAGAATGAAGACCAGAGGCTGGGTGCCTCAATGAAATTACTAGAAATATATACAGGCCAGGAGATCCAGGCTTGACAAAAGACAGTAGTACAAAGGTTTGAAAAAAAATGAGGAGATTATAGGAGCTGATGAGCAGGAAAAGAAGGCACAAAGACAAGATTCAACATCACCAGTAGTTGTCAGAGATGACTTACCCGGGGTTTTAGCTTCCTACCCTGCAACCAACTCTGAAAAAGCATCAACTTCTAAATGCCCAATAGGATCCAAAGAAGGTAGATGGATACCTATAGGAATGGATGATCTATAAAATAAATTAAGCAAGCAGTATTATCTTATGGCTTGCATTCCATATTTGTTAGAGAGATGGTAACAACATAGGCTCCAGGCATTAAGGCTACCTTACACAAATGGCTTCAGTTAGTTTAAGCAGTCCAGGAAGATGGGCCCCAACTGCCTAGAAATGCTATTTGAGAGAAGAGGCAAAAATTTTAGAACAACAGGAAAAAGCAGATCTTGGGGCTTCCCAAAATCAAATTCTTGACAAGGGCACTTATGCTGATGCACAGGCTAAAGCATTTTATAATGAACAAATCTTGTCTCTATGCCACAAAGCAGCCTTAAATTCTTGGGACAGGATTTAAGAACTAGGAAATCTAATTGAATCATATACCAGGATTAAACATGGCCAGAGAAAATCCTTTAGTGACATTTTACAAAGATTAACTGAGGCTGTAAAAGTAGGAGTAACAGACCCAAAACTAGACATGTACTTATTGATATCTGGCTTCTGAAAATGCCAGCTTAGAATTCAAAAAGATACTTGTGCCTTTAAAGGTTAGATCAGCACCAATGAATGAATGGATCCTCCATACAATGACCATTGAGATATTTAACTATAGTACTGAGTCTTGTGTAGGAGAAGCAATTTCCAAAAGAAAGAGGAGACATCAAAATGCCAAATGTTTTAATTGTGGTAGAAAAGGACATCTGAGAAGGGATTATAGATAAGGAATTCCTAGAAATAATGTCTCCTCTGGGAATGGCAAAAATAAAAATATCAACCTTATAGATAAAAGCTAAGAGTACATAAAATGGCATTGTAATTCTGGGCTTGATAGATACTGGTGTGGATATGAATATTATTACTCCAGAATTTGGGCACCCAAATTGGCCTTTTCAAGAAGCAGATGTTCAATTCCTATGAATTAGAAACCTATCTCAATTGAAACAAAGCTCCAGATAGGTTGAATGCATAGGGCCAGAAGGAAAAGAGGAAGGCTGAGGCCATATGTGGCTAATATTGCAGTGAATTTGTGGGGTCATGACCTGCTGCAGCAATGGAATACCCAGATTAACGTTCCTGAAGTCCCAAATACTTATATTTCTGGGAAGGACATTATAAGGTACATGAGCCATTCCGGCTGTACAAGAACACAAAGCAATTAGTAAACCTTTAGAGGCACCAACAATCCTATCTTTAAAATGTTAATGAAGAAACCAATATGGGTCAAACAGTGTCTGTTAACAAATGACAAATTGCAAGCTTGAGAACAGCTTGTACAGAAGCAACTAGATGCTCACCATATTGAAGAATCATCCAGCACTTGGAATTCTCCTGTATTTGTTGTTAAAAAGAAATCTGGTAAATGGAAAATGATGACAGATGTATGAGCTGTTAACAAAGTAATTCAACCTACAGGAACTCTACAATATGGAATTCCTCTGCCTTCTTTATTACCAAAAGGATGGCCTCTTATACTTACTGGTTTAAAAGACTGTTTCTTCACTATACCTTTACAAGGAAAGGATAGAGAAAAGTTTTCCTTCACAGTGCCTACATATAATAATTCTCAGCCTAGTAAGAGATACAAGTGGACCATTTAACACAAGGAATGCTCAATAGTCCTACCCTGTGCAAATACTTTGTAAGTCAGCCATTGAAAATACTATGTAAACAATTTCCTAAATCTATAATTTACCATTACATGTCTAATTCAAATGTAGGTACTTTAGAGAGAATATTTGAAGAAGTAAAGAAAATTTTGCCAAAATGAGGATTACATATTTCTCCTGAAAATGAGATTCTGTTTATTATAACCTAGATTACCTAAGTTATAAAATAAGTTTACAGAAAATTAGAACAAAAAAGGCACAAATTAAGATATACAGGTTGCAGACCATTAACGATTTTCGAAGATTGTTAGGAGACATTTCCAGTCTATGAACAGGTGTTGGGATAATACCTGACCTAATAGTTCATTTGAACAACACTGTAAATGGGGACAAACTCTTAAATAGTTCCAGGAAAATAAGAGCTGCAGCTCAAAAGAAATTTATTGTTGTTGAAGAAAGATTATAGGAGTCATGTGTGCATAGGGTGAATCTAAATCTTAATTGTATTCTAGTCATATTGCCTTCCAGAATTTCCCCTACAGAAATTTTAATGGAAAGGGAAGATATTTTCTTAGAATATGTTTACCACATAAGCCAAGTAAAAAATTAAAAACTTATGTGGAAAAGGTCTCTGAAATAATCATAAAAGAAAATTTGAGACATCGTCAACTAGCAGAAATAGATCCAGCAGAGATTGTAGTGCCTTTTACTACTGATGAAATTAAAAATTATGTGAAGACAATGAACCTTGGCAAAGAACTTGTTCTAATTTTTAGGAGAGATTAGTGGCACTTATCCCAAAAGTTATAGCGTTAACCTTATGAAGAAAACTACTTGGTTCCTTCCATGCATTGTATGTGACACACCATTAACTGGAGCCCATATATTCTATACTGATGTAAATAAATGAGGAAAGGCTGGTTACAAATCAGAAGATTTCAGTAAGGTGGAACAAAGCCCTAATAATTTTGTCTGAAAGCAGAATTATATGCAAGTCTCAAAGTACTAAGGAATTTTAAAGAATCTCTCAATATAGTTACTAACTCACAATATGAAGAAAGAGTTGTCTTGCATATTGAAACTGCTGAATTTATACAAGATGATACATAATTAACTTCATTATTCATACAGATTCAAGACACAAACAGGAATAGGATCTATCTCATGTACATAACACACAGCCAATCCCATAAGAGTCTGCTCAGTCCTCTAGCACAAGGTAATGCAGAAATTGATCAATTCTTGATTGGAAGTGTGCTGAGGTTTTCAGAATTTCATAAGAAACATCATGTCAATAACAAAGGTTTAAAGAAAGAGTTTCCTATTACATGACAACAATCTAAGGAGATTATTAAGAGATGTCCTCATTGCTCTTTCTATAACCAAACACCATTACCTACAGGGAGTAACCCAAAGGGTACTCAAAGGAATAAAATCTGACAGATGCATGTTTCCCACTTTGCAGATATTGGAAAATTAAAATATTTATACCACACCATTGACACTTACTTATGTTTTTAATCAGCAACTGCTTTGAGCTCAGAAAAGACTGATTTAGTAATCATACATTTATTAAAAGTTAGGGCCATCATGAGCATACCTTCACAAATAAAGATAGATAATGGTCCAGCATATGTCTCTAAAAATGAAATATTTTTTGCTTATTATAATATAAAGTATATCACAGGTACACCAAACAATACTACAATGCTACAGGTTAGGCAGTTGTAAAGAGATCAGATAGAGCTATAAAGGATATGCTAAACACACAGAAGGGGATAGAAAATAACCCCAGAAATAGATTTCATAGTGCTTTTTTAACCTTGAATTTTCTTAACACTAATGAGAAATGAACAAAAGCAGCAGAAAGACATTGGATAATAGAAAAAACTTCTGAATTAAATCAGCCATTGTATTTCAAGGAAATGTTGACCTCACAATGGAAACAGGAGATGTGCTACTTGGGGAAGGGATTTCACTCTTGCTTCCACAGGAGAAGAATAGCTAATGATATCATCAAAATTAATAAAGATTCATTATGAAAAAGAGAAACCTCTTGAGGAGGAGAAATGATGGCTCATCCATATAGGTGACAACCATACAGGTCTTAAGGAAAAGTCATAAGGGTTGGGACACAGTTCTGTTCTTGTCTTTGCAGGAAAATACTCATCTTCAAAATATCAAGAGACCCTGGACATATAAATACCTAAAGAGGAAACAATAATTAACCAGATAGGATTACAGGAAAAGAGAATTATGACTTTGGAAGACAGGTCATTTGAGCATAAGAATCACCTAATGTGTGTGTGTGTGTGTGCACATACTATAATAATAGTTATGCCTACTATAATAATAGTCATGAAAATGGCTCTGTCCTCTAAATCCAAGTATGTTGTTAAAAAGTAATTCAGAGTTTCTTTCTCATGTCAAGGGCCATCTGGTATGGGACAGAAAGAAGAAAGAATTTAGGAAATATTTTACTTTTCTTCATATGTAATTTTGTCTCTATTTTCTCTATCATACCTTCCATGGAATATATGTCTGTATAAATAATGTTTAAATTTCCCAAAATGAGCAATGAATTTTTCTGCAGTAATCTTTGAAGTTTCCAGGAGGAAGATGGGGCCCCACAACAACAACTCTTCCTGGTTTATATGACATTATGATGCTGATAGCAATACTATAAGACCTGTTTTGAGTACCAGCTGCTCAAGATGGTTCCAACTTGATTAGCTGAAATGGTGCACCTTTTTACAATGTTCTGGCCAGAGCTCCAAATAGGATCTTCAGAAAGACAATACTGAATACTCTGAGTCTATTTGCAATTATATCAGGCAGTAATCTTGGAACTTAACCATCATTTTACCTTCACAGGATACCATAGAAAGTATATCACCCTCATTACAGCTGGAAGTAATTCTAGAAGACAACATCATCTCTCCCAACAAAGTTTGTTCTCGGGATTAGGGTCATCATTTAGGAGTTGATTATAACTGGTATGAGGTTTAGGTTGGGGTGAAAATTATGTAGGCTCAGGAATCTCTTTTGAAAAGAAGAGGGAAATTGGATGGGATAATAGATTAGTATGAGCTTACTCACACTAATAATACTAGTTTGTAATAAAATGAATACTTGTGAGCTATTATTTATAGGCAATTTACATTTGTATGGATTCTTGCATATTGATACAAATTTAAATTATACTGAATGTGTCCCTATTTCTGTCTACAGTATTGATACACCTAGGCAAATTTATTTTGTCATATTGTATGTATGCATGCTTCTGCTGCTGCTTAAGACATTTTGTATATTGATACAATTTTAGAATGTATTTATTATATTGCACTATACATTTTAACCTCTAATCAAGATACTTATACATTGTTTACATTTTGAGGTCATTGTCCTCATTTGCTGCATAGTTGCTCAAAGATTGTTTATCCTTTACTTTAGAGCCAATATTTACTTATGAGTGAGTGTTCACCATGTTTGTCTTTCTGGGTCTGGATTAACTCAGTCAGGATGAATTTTTCTAGTTCATTCATTTGTCTTCAAATTTTATGATGTTATTGTTTTTTACAGCTGAGTAATACTACATTGTGTAAATACAGCATGTTTCTTTTTAACATCCGTCTTAAATATTGTATACTGTTTCATCCTGTTTAGCTGTCATCCTTTGTAGGTCTGCTTTTTTCTGAAGAGAATATGGAAGAAAATGGATCTGTGGGACAGGAGACGTGGGGGCAAGGAGGGAGGAGTTAAAAAAAACGGGGAAACTGTGGTTGGGATGTAATGTATGAGAAAAGAATCTATTTTCTGTTGCTAATATAAGATTTTTTCAATGTAAGTGTTTAGTTCTATGAACTCTTCTGTTAAAACTGAATTCATTGTGTTCCATTACTTTAGGTATGCTGTGTGTTCACATTAATTTAGTTTTATAAAGTTTTAATTTCTGAGCCGGGCGATGGTGGCGCACGCCTTTAATCCCAGCACTCGGGAGGCAGAGGCAGGCGGATCTCTGTGAGTTCGAGACCAGCCTGGTC
>NC_022012.1:13468611-13480618 GCF_000317375.1 Microtus ochrogaster | reverse complement strand
CTACAGAGCTAGTGCCAGGACAGGCTCTAAAGCCACAGAGAAACCCTGTCTCGAAAAAACAAAACAAAACAAAAAAACAAACAAAAAAAAAGTTTTAATTTCTGTCTTGTTCTGTTCATTCAATGTGAGTGTCTCAGTTTCCATGAGGTTCTAATCTTTCTCTTGTTTTTGATTGCTGTTGATACTCAGTTTTAAGCAGAGGTGGTCAAATATGATGCAGAGTTATTTTAATTTTCTTATATCTATTGAGGCTTATTGTGTGTTCACGTATGAGGCCAACTTTAAAGAAAGTGCCCAGAGGTGCTGAGAAGGTATATCCTTTTATATTTGAGTGAAATGTTCTGGAAATACATGTTAGGTCCATTTTGTTTTTGACAGCATTTAGCTCCAGAATTTCTCTTTCTAATTTTTCTCTTAATGACTTGTCTAATGGCAAAGTGGGTATTGCAGTCTCCCACTATCACTGTATGTCAATATGTGATTTTAGCCTTAGCAGTGTTTCTATTATAAACTCAGGTGCATAGATATTAGAATTGCAACATCTTCCTGGAGAGTTTTTCCTTTGAAAAATATATGGTGTCCTTACATATCTTTTGTCATTGGTTGTGGTTTGAAATCTATTTTATCATATATTAAACTGGCTACACCTGCTTGCTTCTTGGAGCCTTTTGATTAGAATATCTTTTTTTCTCATTTTTACTTATGAGGTGATGTGTTTTTTATGCTAATGTGTGTTTCTTGGATGTATCAAAAGGGGGAGACTTGTTCTTTGTCCCAATCTGTTATTTGGGGTCTTTCTATTAGATAATTAACAACACTGATGCTGTGAGCTATCAATGAGCAGTGTTTGCTGATTTCCACTGTTAAGTTGTTGCAGTGTGGATTTATTTCCCTGTTCTGAGACCATTTCTTTCTTGTGTGTTCTTGGGTTTGGTTAACCTTTCCTGGTTCTAGCTTTTCTTTTGGTATCTTCTGTACAGCTGCATTTGTATGGAGATAGTACTTAAATTTGATCTTATAATGGAATGTTTACTTGCTTTATCTGAGTTGGCACTCTATTTGTGTTCTCTGTGTTTATAGATCTGTTCAAGTATGTCATTTATTTTCTGGGTAACAGCTACTCTAATTGATGAGCTAGAGTCTTGAAATAGTTTAATTTGCATTTTCCTAATGAATAATTATATTGAATACTTTAATTCTATTATTCTTAGATTTGTCCTTTTCATAGTATCCCAGATTTTCTGAATATTTTATACAGGACATTTTTAAACTAAACATTTTCTTTGACAAAGGTATTCATTTTTTTGTATAGTGTCTTAAATGCCTGAGATTCTCTCTTCCATCTCTTCTTACTTCATTATTAGTTATTTTTTTAAATTTATTTTACATAACAAACACAACCTCCCATTTCTCCTCCTTTCATTTCCTCTTTCCCATCCCCCTTGCCCTCTTTCCCAATCCATTCCTCTGTTGAGAAATTGGCAGGGTTCCCAGTAGTGTCAAAAATCACACATTCTACTTTGGGCCCTCCTTGTTAGCTTGCTTTTATGGGTATGTGGATTATAGCATGTTTATCCTTTACTTTAGAGCCAATATTTACTTATGAGTGAGTGTTCACTGTGTTTTTCTTTCTGAGTCTGGATTAACTCAGTCAGAATGAATTTTTCTAGTTCATCCATTTGCCTTCAAATTTTATGATGTTATTGCTTTTTACAGCTGAGTAATACTACATTGTGTAAATATAGCATGTTTTCTTTATTTTTCAGTTGAGGATGAATTAAGTTGTTACCAGATTCTGGCTATAAATAATAGCACTATGAATATAGTTAAGCAAGTGTACTTGTGGTATGATTGAGCGTTCTTTGGTATATCCCCAAGAGTGGTAGAGCTAGGTCTTGAGGTAGATTGACGCCCAGTTTACTAATAACCTGCCATACTGATTTCCAAAGTGGATATAAAAGTTTGCACTCCTACCAGAAATGGCGGAGTCTTCCCCTTGCTCCACACACTCTCCAGCATAAGCTGTCATTAGTGTTTTTGATCTTAGCCATTCTGACTACAGTAAATTGCAATCTCAGAGTCATTTTGATTGACATTTACCTGTCTCTTTCATCTCTTCTTATTCGGTTGGTGAAGCTTGCCTCTGTGGCTTTATTTAAACTTTGCAAATATTTCACTTTCTGATTTCTCTTCATTTGGGTTTTCTTTATTGATTTCCACTTTCAGGTCTTGAACAATTTTATTCGTTTCCATCTACTGTTTCTGTTTTCATAGATTTCTTTAAAATATTTGCTCATTTATTCTGTGAAGACCTCTCTCATATTCATTAATGCTGTTTTAAATTTTTTTCTTGTGCTTCAGCTGTATGAGAATACTCAAGGCCTGCTATGGTAAAGTTGCTGACAATATGTGGAGATATATTGTCCTGGATATTGTTTTTCTTTCTTATGTTTTCAGACTGGCATCTAGAAATCTGGAACTGGGAAGATTATAGTTTTGGGTTCTGATATTTGTTTTTGTGTTTGTTGGGTGAGTGTTTGTTCCTTGGTTTCTGTTTCCTCTATGGTTCTTAGAAGAGTGTGGAAGCTGTAGTAGTGTTTGGTAGAAAATTTTTCTGGGATCCTGATAAACATGGGTGCTGTGGGGTGGGGATGCTGGTGACATGGTTTTCTGTGTACTGGAACCTGACACTTAGGAGTGGAGACTGAATGATACTTAGGAATGGGAATGGGTCAAGAGTATGACAGGGTTTCACAGGAGGGGGGGGACAGACATCCACAGACTACCATGCCCAGTTAGTCCTCTGGAAATCGGGATAAAAAGCAAGGAGATGGGTACATCCCATGTTCATCTTTTGGGGCTTGGGTTACCTCACTCAGGATAGTGTTTTCTATTTCCATCCATTTGCATACAAAATTCAAGATGTCATTGTTTTTTACTGCTGAGTAGTACTCTAATATGTATATATTCCACACTTTCTTCATCCATTCTTCCATTGAAGGGCATCTAGGTTGTTTCCAGGTTCTGGCTATTACAAATAATGCTGCTATGAACATAGCTGAAAAAATGCTTTTGTAGTATGATAGGGTATCTCTTGGGTATTGCTGGATCCTGGGGTAGGTTGATCCCGAATTTCCTGAGAAACCACCACACTGATTTCCAAAGTGGTTGCACATGTTTGCATTGCCATCAGCAACGGATGAGTGTATCCCTTACTCCACAACCTCTCCAGCAAAGGCTATCATTGGTGTTTTTGATTTTAGCCATTCTTACGGGTGTAAGATGGTATCTCAAAGTTGTTTTGACATTGAGCCTATAATTCGTGATCCTAGAGAAGCTAAATAAGAAGGGAGGAGGCGGAAATTTTTTCAACAATAATAAAAAAATTTAAAAAAAGCAAGGAGAAGCCACAACAGAAGATGTGCTGCGGAGCAGGAAAAAGACTGGGGTTATAGATTTGAAAGAATGGAGGACAATGTGAAGGTCTGCATTTAGCCTACTTTCTTCGTGGTCAGAGTGGCATGTGGGCTTCCAGGGAGTGCCTTCTGGAGTTATGCCTGGGACAAAGCAATGGGTTGGGGAAAAAATGTAGGGGAAATTCTTTGTGAAGCACTGGAGATGGATGTCGGTGGAGAAGGAAGTCTGTGGCAGGTCTGTTGCAGAACTCAGAAAGAAACTGAGGAATTAAATTTGGAGAAACAGAGGAAGATGCACAGAACTAAATTAGTCTGCCTTTTCCTCTGCCCAGTATGGCCTGTGGGTTCCCATGAAGTGCCTTCTAGAGTAAGGGACTGGGCTAAAACAAAGAGGTGGTGAACTGAGGTTAAGAGAAGACTTGTTGGAGCCCCTAAAGAGGGAAGGATGGGGCAAAGTACAGCTGCAACAGATGTTTTGTTGTAGAACTATGGATGAGACTGGAATATTTGTTTTGGAGGGCTAGAAGGAGAGGTGAAGGTCTTCAATTAGCCTACCTGCTGCCCTGGCTGGAGTATACCTCCCCATTTTTGAGACATAGTCTAACTCTATAGATTTAGCTACCCTGGAACTCATTTTATATAGACTAGGCTGGCTTCACACACATAGAAATCTACCTGTCTTTTTCTACTGAGTGCTGTTATTAAAGGTGCATACCACAACACCATAGTCTATTTTTGTTTGATTCTTTTCTTGATGTTAAGTTTGTATTTGTATAATCTTGATATTGATATTATGTTAAATGCATACATGGCAATGATTTTCTCTCATTATCTAAAGTACCTATACACTTGATTAACAGTTTCATTTGCCATACAAAAAGCTTTTCCCTTTTATACTGAGCCATTTGTAAATTATTGGTTTCATTTTCTCCTCAGGTGTTTCTTACTCAGAAAGTCCTTACATAGTCATATATTTTGTAGTACTCCATAATTTTCCCTATATGTTTCAGAATTATTTAAAATAAAAAGAAACATTATTATTGAAGTAGCTTGATAAAAAGGTAATTTATTGATATAACTAATTTAAATATTGTGGATCCGTGTTACATAGATTCTTATCTGTATTCATGAATTTATTTATACAGGTATATGAGTTTGTAATTATTTAAAATTAATTTTATCATAAAATATTTATATTATTTTCACTGGTTCTACACAGGCTAACATTTCCCCACTTTGTCTTTCTCCTGCATTGATATCACATGTGTTTTACCAACTCCCTCCCCCTGGCTTTAAGGCTCTTTAGAATTCTCATTTTTACTTTCCTACCTCTTCGTCTCTACTGACTTGAACCTCCATCCAAAATAAATATACTCACAAAAATAAACAAATAAATAAGCAAAAGAAAAAAGGTTTTTTTTCTGTCTCCCTGAGCCTGGGTTGCCCCATTCAGTGTGCCTTCCAGCCTATCCATTTTTGTAATATATAATTTGTAAATATAATTTCATTTCTTATAACAATGTTTGAACTTTCACTGACTTAAGTGTGACTTTATTCTTGTTTTTCTTAATATAAAAATTGCATCATTAGGTTATTGCATTTTAAAATTTTCACTTTCATTAAATTCAATAAATTACATTTTTTTCTTGATGGAAAAATATTTGTTCAAAACCACATGTCTCAGTGAAAATTTTACATTTCCCATAATTTCTCTTTAGATTTTTCCCCATTCTGTTGCTATATATTAAAATGCATTAAGGTATTTTGAATTTTATATTTGCTTAATTTTCTAAATCATGCTCAAATTTGAAGACAGTGCTATGAAATACAGGTAATAATGTATATTTTGAGTTTAATTATGTTCAGTCAATTTAAAATATAATGCCATTATACCTGAACATGGTTTGTTGATTATTTTCCCTGTATTACTTACAGTTTGGGCAATGTATGGCTCTAAAGCTAGTAACTATTATTGCTTTGGGTTGAGAGTCAACTCCTTTATATTTTTCTTAATACTATAAAAATATTTTCAGGTATATCCAAATTAGCACAATGCTGTGCATGTTCTTGTCTCATTTTATATTGATATATGAACTTCATAAACCAAACTTTGCCATGGCTATCATGAAAGAAGTTGAATTTTACAAAATAAATATGTGCATCTTATTTATGTCAAATATACCCCCAAACACAAATGCCAAGGATGAATTATCAACTTGTAACTGATTACTTACTGTGTATTATGTTATTTAATGAAAAATGAAATTTAAAAATATTAATTTTAATTTTCTGAGTCATATAAGATACCAGTCCATAGTTAGCCCAATTTTTGCATTTGTGCCACTCAATGATGTGATCATATTCACAAATCTGAAATTCATTCTTTATATATATGTTAATATATTTATAAACTAAGATGTAATCAAACTATTCACATTGCTGCTATCACAAGTATTAAAATTAAATTAGGAGGCATTGAAGTTGGCACAATATGTTAATGAATGTCAGCACAAAACCATGGAACAGAAGAACATGGTTCATATCTGGCCCTCTGCCTGAGTTAATCACCTGAAGAAAATTTTTCATCAGGAAGGTCTTTCCCTTAAGGATTTGTGCTGCCATGTAATCATATGATACTAAAAAAAATTTATTAATGAATACATTTTATTGTTAAAACCCCAAGGAGCTACAGAGGCTGTAAATATCAACCTGAAATCAAGCTCAGGTTAGTAGTCAGCATGACTGCCTCTGGACTCAGGTACCATCACTTCAGTTCTGTACAACAGGTGGGTTCTTTGCCAAATGTGTGTTTCTTGTGAAGCATGGTTTACATTAGGGAAAGAAGTTGTGCTACTTAATCATGGTGACACCCAAGCTTTCTGAAGGCTTTTGACTTAATGTTTTCCGTTGGTACCTGTGCTTTAAAGTTAATCTTTTCAGTGGTTGCAAGATGAGGACAAGAAGAGGATGAGTGGAATGTATAACTTGGTATGCCAAAGGCAAAACAAAACCACAGTGTGAATGTTAGAGGCATCTTATACAACACTTTATTTAAAATAATGTTCTTTAATGACTCACATCCTTTATAGTGAATCATGGCTAAGATTCACAGTTTTCTGTGGTATTATTAAGGAATACACTGAAGTAGATCACAAACTTCAACGTGTATCTTGATGAGTCACAACTGAGATAAGATGCATTAAACTTGAAATCTTATTTTATATTAATTGTATTAGTTTATATTGATTGAGTATATTTTTCTTTTTTGATTCCCACTGATCATAGTTTTTATTTTTTTTTTCAATGAAAAATCCTCATACAATGCACCATGTTATTCTTTTTCTTTAGTATGCTATGGTAGAATAGAAGGTATGAGTAAATAAAATTAAAAAAAATCAGATGATTGAAAAGGGGGAAATTAAGTGGCAAAAAAAGTAACAAAGACAAGAGAGAGAAGTAAATAGAAACATATGTGCATATGAATGGAGAGTAGAATTATCAATGCAAAGAGAGAAAATAATGTTTACTTCATTAATCATATCTTGAATTTCAAAGTGATGGTCATTTCTTTCTATATCATCACCAATGTTATTTTTTTCAGCATCTGAAAACCATGGGATTCACAAACCAAACAGCTGTTACTAACTTTCTCCTCCTGGGCCTCTCAAGTGACCCAGAATTGCAACCTGTCATGTTTGGACTGTTTCTGTCCATGTACCTGGTCACAATGATTGGGAATCTGTTCATAATCTTGTCCATTATTTCAGATTCTCATCTCCATACTCCCATGTACTATTTTATCTGCAACCTCTCCTTGACTGATCTCTGTACAAGCACCACAATAATCCCAAAGATGCTGCAGAACATCCAAGAACAGAACCTAAGCATAACCTTTGCAGGATGCCTCACCCAGGCTTGCTTTGCCATGCTTTTTGCTAGTCTGGAATGCTGCCTTCTTGCAGCAATGGCATATGATCGCTACGTGGCCATTTGCTACCCCTTGAGGTACACAGTCATCATGAACTGGCGTATGTGTAGCCTACTCACCCTATTCTCCCTGCTCAGTAGCACTATAAACGCATTACTTCTCAGCCTCACGGTGCTGTGGCTGTCCTTCTGCAAAGATCTGGAAATTCCCCACTTCTTTTGTGAAATTACCCAGGTCATCAAGGCAGCCTGTTCTAGCACACTCATCAACAACGTACTGATATATATTGCAGGTTTAACATTTGGTGGCATTACTTTTGCTGGAATCATTTTCTCTTACACTGAAATTGTCTCCTCTGTCCTGAAAATACCATCTGTTCAAGGAAGATATAAAGCCTTTTCCACCACGGGGTCTCATCTGTCAGCTGTTTCTTTATTCTACGGGACAGGTTTAGGTGTATGCATTAGCTCAGCAGTAACTAACTCTCGTAGGATAACAGCAGCGGCATCAGTGATGTATACTGTGGTGACACAAATGCTGAACCCCTTCATCTACAGCTTAAGGAACAAAGATATGAAGCAAGCCTTGAAGAAACTCATAGGTAGGATGACTTCTTTTCTATAAATATGTTGTCTTCTTTGAATAATTCCTATAGTTAAATCACTGTAACAGGATTCCTGACTATCCCTTCACTAATCCTTTCAAATTCAGTGAATGGAATGATGTGGAATAAATTTAAGCTTGTGTTATTACCTTTTTTTCCTGTATTTATGTATGCTTGAAAAATTGTCTCAACTCTATTATCGATTTCTCATGTTTCAAAATCTGGGACAAAATGTGTGAGTGTTTTCTGTATCTGTATATTGCATAAATGTGAAACATATATGTGTATTTGTAAATATGTGTCCATTAATATGTATATATACTTGTATATATAGCAATATATGGAATATTAATGTTACTGACAAGTAAAAGTTATACATACTTGTAAAGTACAAGAATGTGGAGACACAGAACTGGCTTAGAGTGCTGGCTTCTCCTGGGACAGATGAGACGAAGTTGAGAAATGACTGCTTGGCAGACCTAGCATAGATGGAAACATTCATTTCTCAAAGTTCTGTCAGAATCTGTACCTTTGATAAGGTAGTTGCTTTTGAGCTCAATTCATCATGCTCCACCAGAAATAGGTTAAGGAAGGGCTTTGCTTCTTTATACTTTTTTCTTTATAGTAACTTTTTATTCTTTATACTGCTTTTTATTGAGACATTGTTTTATGCAGGGTGAGGTAAGAGTATCTCATGATCATCTGCATGAGTAAGGGGGTTTGAGGGTTGAGGTAATGCTTTTTAGTCTATATAAAAGTCCATGCAAAATAAAGCTTCTTATACAGTTGTTCATGCTCTGCATGCCCTGTGTCCTGATTTGCACTAGACCCTTACCCAGGATCCCAATTCACTAGACATTGACACAAGAAGACATTTCAACACATGTATAAAATGTGTAATGATCAGATCATGGTAATTTGGCAAAGTGCTACTTTCAATATTTACCATTCATTTCCATCAATAAGATGGAAACCTATTTGAGTTTATGTCATTCATTTTTGTCAGTCATAGTAATGAATGCTAGAAGTTAATCAATCTTTCGTGATATACTCATGTATTTGTTAACCATTCTCTGTCTGTTCCTTATCCATATCTTTGCAAACTTGTCATAATCAGTATTATTTTATCTGCTGTGAAATCATTTTTGCCTTTGATGTGTAAGTGAGAAAATATGGTAATTGTTTTTTGTCTCAATTTTCACTTGATAAGATAGCTTCTAATATAATTAATATTGCCTAAGAGAATTATAAATAAATTTTTGAGGAATACAATTCTATTGTGTCTATGTATCATTTTTTCCTTTACAATTATGTCCACTGAAAATTGCTTATTTATTTCTTATATAACTGCTGTAAGTATTGTACAACTGAATGAAAATCCATACATTCCTCATAAACATGTATCTATCTATGTTCCTTTAGAATTGCACTTATTTCTGGAATAGTTTTACAAAATGGTACTTGTCCTGATAGCTTTTAAGAAACATCATACTGATTTCAGAAGCATTTAGCAAATTAATCAACAATGGATTACAAAAAATCAAGTTTCTCTCTAGTGTCATTGCCATTTCTTACTATAAATAGATAGTCATTGGATGCCATTCTAACTCAGGTGATATGGCAATGAAATTTATACAGATTTTTTTGGTTGTTAGAATGACATTGAACCATTTTTAATAAAGCTGTTCATCTTTGGTATCTATTATTTTGAGTAAAGCATACTCAATTCATTTATATAGTCTTTAGCTGAACTCTTTGGGCTTTTATTTTCTGTTGAATTCCTTTTACTTTCTGGCTGTGACCCATATTATTTTATGTGTCTGTATCAGTGTAAAATGGAGGTTAATTGTTAAATGTACTGAGGCAATTTTCAAACCTATTAAGTGATTTGTGCCCCATTCATTAAGGTCACGTCAAATGAAACCCAGATGAGGCCCCAAGAGGAGGAGAAGGTAAGATTTTTTTTTTTGCATTGAAATTTATGTTTTATATTTTTTTTAACAATCTTCAATGTGAAAGTGTGCTTCACATGAAATTTGGAATAAAACAACAGATAAAAAATGAAAAAAAAAATGATCCACACCTAATAGTACCTTAAATAACAATAGTCATCTTAATAATAAAACTACGTTCTGTCTTTAATTTACTTTAATATTATAAACCTCATGCATGTAGTATTACGCCAAAACAACAAAGCCACATTGAACAGACAGAAGTTAAGAAGGAAGAAAGAGAAATCAATAAAACTATTTTTTTTAATTATTCATTTTTCATACTCTTCCTGGAGACTTGGTGATCATCCATACAATCGCACACTTTCACAGAAATAGGTACAATTGGTTCTGATGTGTCTAATTAAGGCTTTTTCTAGCAGATTATTTTGTTCTTCATTACTCTACAAAGGGAGGAAGGTATTTCATTTCATTACATATTTTTCTGCAAGAAAAACAGAACAAAGTAGTCACACCACCATGTCAGTGTTCCTTTCAGGACAATTGACAACATTGTTTCAAAAAATTATCAGCATAAGCAGAAATAATATATTAGGGCTCAGAAAAATGCTATGCAATATTGAATAAAACATTTTAAGGGCTCCCCTTAAAATGTGCAAATCTCCTCTTATTTATTTATTTATTTATTTATTTATTTATTTATTAAAAATTTCCACCTCCTCCTCTCCTCCCATTTCCCTCATGCTCCCCACTCCCCCTACCCCTCCCTCTCCATCCTAAGAGAAGTCAGGGTGTCCTGCCTTGTGGGAAGTCCAAGGTACTCCCCCCTCCATCCAGGTCTAGGAAGGTCAGCATCCAAACAGACTAGGCTCCCACAAGGCCATTCCATGCGGTAAAATCAAAACTCAGTGCCAATGTCCTTGGCTTCTAAGTCATTCCTCATTGTCAACCACATTCAGAGAGTCCAGTTTGGTCACATGCTCCATCAGTCTCAGTCCAGCTGACCTTGGTGAGCTCTCATTGGATCAGTCCCACCGTCTCAGTGGGTGGACGAACCCCTCACGGTCCTGACATCCTTGCTCATGTTCTCCCTCCTTGTGCTCCTCATTTGGACCTTGGGAGCTCAGTCCAGTGCTCCAATGTGGGTCTCTGTCTCTATCTTCATCCATTGCCAGATGAAGGTTCTATGGTGATATGCAAGATATTCATCAGTGTGCCTATAAGGCCAGATCAGGCACCCTCTCTTTAGCTGCCCAAGAAACAAGCTGGGGACATCTCCTTAAACACCTGGGAACCCCTCTAGAGTCAAGTCTCTTGCCAACCCTAAAATGGCTCCCTTAATTAAGATATCTACTTCCCTGCTCCCATATCCACCCTTCCTCCATCCCAACCATCCCATTCCCCCAAGCTCTCCCCATCCTCCCCTTCTCCTTTCTTTCTCCCCATCTCCCCTTAGCCCCACTCTACCTACACCCCTCGTGCTCCCAACTTTTGCCTGGCAATCTTGTCTACTTCCAATATCCAGGAGGATAACTATATGTTTTTCTTTGGGTTCACCTTCTTATTTAGCTTCTCTAGTATCACGAAATATAGGATCAGTATTCTTTATTTATGGCTAGAATCCACTTATGAGTAAGTACATACCATATTCATCATTTGTGTCTGGGTTACCTCACTAACAATAGTGTTTTCTATTTTCATCCATTTGCATACAAAATTCAAGATGTCATTGTTTTTTACTGCTAAGTAGGACTCTAATGCATATATACTCCACTTTCTTTATCCATTCTTCCATTGAGGGACATCTAGGTTGTTTCCAGGTTCTGGCTATTACAAATAATGCTGCTATGAACATATTTGAACAAATACTTTTGTAATATGATAGGGTATCTCTTGGGTATATTCACAAGAGTGGTATTGCTAGGTCCAGGGATAGGTTGATCCCTAATTTCCTGAGAAACTGCCACACTTATTTCCTAAGTGGTTGCACAAGTTTGCCTTCCCACCAGCAATGGATGAGTGTAACCCTTACTCCACATCCTCTCCAGCAAAGGCTATCATTGGTGTTTTTGATTTTAGCCATTCTGACAGGTGTAAGATGGTATCT
>NC_022012.1:13467215-13467781 GCF_000317375.1 Microtus ochrogaster | reverse complement strand
TGAATTTATAGATTGCCTTTGGTAGAATTGCCATTTTTACTATGTTGATCCTCCCAATCCAAGAGCAAGGGAGATCCTTCCATTTTCTTGTGTCCTCTTCAATTTATTTCTTCAATACCTTAAAGTTCTTGTCAAATAGATCTTTCACTTTCTTGGTTAGAGTTACCCTAGGATACTTTATGCTCTTTATGGCTATGGTAAAAGATGAAGTTTCTCTGATTTCCCTCTCTGCTTCTCCATCCTTTGTGTATAGAAGGGCTACTGATTTATTTTAGTTGATCTTATAACCTGTCACATCACTGAAGGTATTTATCAGCTGTTGGAGTTCTTTGGTAGAGTTTTGGGGGTCACTAATGTACACTATCATATCTTCTGCAAATAATAAAAGTTTGACTTCTTCCTTTCTGATTCAAATCCCCTTGATCTCCTTATGTTGTCTTATTGCTATTGCTAGAACTTCAAGAGCTATGCTGAAGAGATATGGTGAGAGTGGACAGCCTTGTCTTGTTCCTGATTTTAGTGGAATGGCTTTGAGTTTCTTTCCATTTAATTTGATATTAGCTGTT
>NC_022012.1:13414501-13466926 GCF_000317375.1 Microtus ochrogaster | reverse complement strand
TTTTTCGAGACAGGGTTTCTCCATAGCTTTTGGTTTGGTTCCTGTCCTGGAACCATAGCTTTTGTAGACCAGGCTAGCCTTGAACTCACAGAGATCTGCCTGCCTCTACCTCCTGAGTGCTTGGATTAAAGGCATGCGCCACCAACGTCCGGCTTGTAATTCTCTTTCTTGGTTGGGTCTTTGTGTGGTTTTGGAATCAGGGTGACTGTACCTTCATAAAAAGAGTTTGGCAATGACTCTTCTGTTTCTATTATGTGAAACACATTAAGGAGTATAGATATCAGCTCTTCTTGGAAGTTCTGATAAAAATTCTGCATTAAAACCATCTGGTCCTGGGCTTTTTTGGTTGAGAGTTCTTTATGACGCTTCTATTTCCTCACGAATTATAGGTCTATTTAAATTGTTCACCTGCTCTTGATTTAATTTTGGTAAATGGTACTTATATAAAAACTAGTCCATTTATTTTACATTTTCCAACTTTGTGGCATATAAGCTTTTGTAGTAAGACCTAATGAGTCTCTGAATTTCCTCAGTGTCTGTTGTTATGTCCCCCATTTCATTTCTGATATTGTCAATTTGCATGTTCTCATTGTCTTTTCATTAGTTTGGATAAAGTTTTGTCAATCTTGTTAACATTCTCAAAGAACCAGCTCTTCGTTTCATTGATTCTATCGATTGTTTTCTGTGTTTCTATTTTGTTGATTTCAGCCCCCAGTTTGATTATTTCCAGTCTTCTACTCTTCAGGGTGAGTGTAGAGCTTTCAGCTGTGCTGTTAAGTCTCTAATGTGAGCTTTCTCTGTCTTTTTAATGTGGGCACTTAGAGCTATGAACTTTCCTCTTAGTACTGCTTTTTTAGTGTCCCCTAAGTTTGGGTATGTTGTGTCTTTTTTTTTTTGTTAAATTCAAGGAAGATTTTAATTTCTTTCTTTATTTCTTTCCTGACCCAGGGGTGGTTCAGTTGTTGACTGTTCAGCTTCCATGAGTTTGTAGGCGTTCTGGGGGTAGAATTATTGTTAAATCATAACTTCATTTTATGGTGATCCGATAAGACACAAATGGTTACTAATATATTTTTTTTTGTATCTGGAAGTTTGCTTTATTACCAAGTACGTGCTCAATTTTCGAGAAGGTTCCAAAGATGCAGAAAAGAAGATATATTCTTTCCTATTTGGGTAGAATGTTCTATAGATGTCTGTTAAGTCCATTTGATTCATTACTTCCATTAATTTTCTTATTTCTCTGTTAGGTTTCTGTCTGATTGCCCTGTCCATTTGTGAGAGAGGAGTGTTGAAGTCTCCTACTATTAGTGTGTGTGGTTTGATGACTGCCTTGAGTTCTAGTAATGTTTCTTTTACATAAGTGGATGCTTTTATATTAGGGGCATAGATATTCAGGATTGAGACTTCATCCTGATTAATTTTTCCTGTTATCATTATAAAGTGTCCGTTTCCATCTCTTCTGATTGATTTTAGTTTGAAGTCAATTTTGTTACATATTAGTATAGCCATACTTGCTTGTTTCTTCATTCTGTTTGATTGAAAAACCTTTTCCCAACCCTTTACTCTGAGTAGATGTCTATCTTTGTGGTTGAGGTGTGTTTCTTGTAAACAGCAGAATGTTAGATCCTGTTTTCGCATCCAATTTCTTAGCATGTGCCTTTTAATAGGTAAATTGAGTCCATTGATATTAAGTGATATTAATGAACAGTGGTTGTTATCTCCTGTTATTATTTTTTTTTGGTAATAGAGTTTGTGTGTTTCCCTTCTTTGAGTTTTGCTGGTAAAGGGCTGATAAGCTAGATTTGTGGTTAAGTATTGTTTAAATTTGTTTTTATCCTGGAATATTTTATTTTCTCCATTTATAGTGAATGAAAGCTTGGCTGGGTATAGTAGTATGGGCTTACATCCATGGTCTCTTATTTTCTGCAGCACATCTATCCAAGACCTCTGGATTTCATGGTTTCCATAGAGAAGTCAGGTGTAAGTCTGATAGATTTGCCTTTATATGTTACTTGACCTTTTTCCTTTGTAGCTCTTAATATTCTTTCTTTATTCTGTATGTTTTGTGCTTTGATTATTATATGGCAAGAGGATTTGTTTGATCCATTCTATTTGGTGTTCTGTATGCTTCTTGAACCTTCATAGGAATATCTTTCTTTAGGGTGGGAAAGTTTTCTTCTATAATTTTGTTGAATATATTTTCTGGGCCTTTGAGCTGTAATTCTTCTCCTTCTTCTACCCCTATTATTCTTAAGTTTGTTCTTCTTATGGTGTCCCAGATTTTCTGGATGTTTTGTGATAAGAATTTGTTGGATTTGCTGTTTTCTTTGATCAGTGTGTTTATTTTCTCTATAGTGTCTTCAGCATCTGAGATTCTTCTATCTCTTGTATTCTGTTGGTTATGTTTGTCTCTGTAGTCTCTGTTTGTTTACCTAGATTTTCCATATCCAGCCGGCCCTCTGTTTGTGTTTTCTTCTTTGCCTCCATTTCAGTTTTCAAACCTTGAATTGTTTCCATTATCTGTTTGATTGTTTTTTTCTTGGTTTCCTAGGGTATCTTTTAGGAATTTATTCATTTCTTCCAACTTCTTATTATGCTTCTCATCCATTTCTTTAATGGAGTTTTCACATCCTGTTTAAGGCACTCTGTCACTTTCATAATGTCTAGTTTTTCTACTTCTTCTGGATTAGGGTGTTCAAGTCTTCCTGCTGTATGTTCACTGGGTTCTGGTGTTATCATGTTGTTTTTCAGATTGTTGGAGGAATTCTTGCCTTGGTGCCTGCCCATGTCTTCCTTCAAATGTTCCAATGGATTTTCTGGTACAGGATCAAGGCCACTCACTGGCTAGGGACCTCAGAGACAAAAGCTTGCTGCCAATATGAGGAGTTTTTATGTTGTGATAAACAAACAACTATTGAAATGATATATTGATACCAACAAACATAATAACATAGAAAAGGGAAAGCTCATAAAACCTGAATCCAGGACATTTTTTACTGTTGATTGATGTGGGGAGATAGGCCCTAGTCAGTTGGTCCTGGGATGCAATAAAGAATAAGTTGAGAAAGTAAGAAGAATCAAGCAATTAATTATCATTCCAGTTTTCATTTGTTCCTGCTCCAGGTTCTTGCTTTCTTAAGTTCCAGCCATGATTGCCTTTGGTGGTAGACTATGATGTTAAAGTAGATGTGAAATACCTTTCCTCTATAAGGTGCTTATGGATTCTGGTATTTAATCACAATAATATAAATTACGGATGAAAATGTGAATCAGAATTATGGAATATTGCATTGACAGGCATAACCATTTATTTTGTTGAGAATTGTGGTGGCATTTGAACATGGGACTGAAAAAACTATTGAATTCTCAGAGCTCAGAGTTCAATGGCTAATTATGTAGGTAATTGGGTGATAAGAATGTTAAGAGCAATGCAAACAATGGATGCATATCTTGCAAAGTTAGGAGAACAATTTGAGGACTCATTGATCATCCTCTTTTATACCTTGAATAAAAGCAAGCAAAGAAACAAACAAAATTATTAACATGAATTCTCTCCCTTACTGGGACCACTGGAACAAAGAAACAAAAAAAAAACATTAACATGAATTCTCTGCCTTGCTGGGACCATTGGACTGGTCAAGACTGACTGAAGAATCAGCTGTGATTAAGGATGGTAGCATCATTAAGGAAAAGTCTTCTGATAAGTGCCCCTTCAATATTATGGCTATGTAGGTAAGACCTGAATAAGGACAAAACCAACAGACATGCTAAATAGGAAGCAGAGAAACTTGTGGGGCTAAACCACTTGACAAAGAATGACAGGTATGTAAAGTATGATGAGTGAGAAACAACAGTGTTCCTCCAGGAATAAGCCTCCTATTTGGTTATGTAGTATTAAGCAGTGATGTGGGATTGCCATCTATATGCCATGAATACCATTGGTTAATAAAGAAGCTGCTTTAGGCCTATTGCAGTGCAGAATTGGGTAGGGCAGGAATTCTAAACAGATAGAGGAGAAAACAGATTAATAGAAATGGGTTCATTTAAGATACATGTGCTAGCCAATAAAAGGTGAGAGGTAATAGACCAAGCAGGGTTCTATAATACAATTTATATGTAATTACTTCAGATCTGTGATGTGGGATTTCCCTCTGTATGCTGTGATTACCATTAATGAATAAATAAACTGCCTTGGCCTGTTGACAGGGCAGAACTTAGGTAGATGGGGAAAACTGGACTGAATGCTGTGAGAAGGAAGGTGGAGAGGGAGACACCATGGAGTTGCTGCCAGAGATAGATGTTGTTGTAAGAGGAGCTGCGGGGCTGCGTCCCCATCACCCTGGCTGCCTGGCTAGCTTATGCCCTGAAATAACAACACACAAATTGTATTCTTTTAAACACTGCTTGGCCCATTATATCTAGCCTCTTCTCGGCTAACTCTCGCACCTGGACTAGCCCATTTCTAATAATCTGTGTAACCCATGAGGTGGTTTACCAGGGAGATTCTAGCCTACGTCCATCCTGGGTCAGAGCTTCATCGCATGTGCCTGTGAGAAAGGAGCATGGCATCTGCTCCAGAGAGCAGAGCTGTCGAGTCTGAGCTCACTTCCTCTTCCTCCCAGCATTCTGTTCTGTTTACTCCTCCCACCTATGTTTTAACCTATGAGGCCAAGCAGTTTATTACTTAACCAATGACCTTCCTCCATCAAGATGTGCTGAAAATTTGCTAGTAGGTCACAACCTTATGGTGATATACAGATTAATTTAAATGGGATAAATTAATATTTAATATTAATATTTAATAGTTAGCAAATTTAATAGTTATTTAATAGTTATATTTAATAGTTAGCAAATAAGAAACTAGAGCTAATGGGCCAAGCAGTGATTTAATTAAAACAGTTTCTGTGTGGTTATTTCAGTTCTGGGCAATCAGGATGAACAAATGGCTTCTTGCTACAAATTGGTGCCCCCATGGCCAACTAAAATTCACTTAAAAACTTGAGAGAGTTTGAAAAGGAATTCTAGACACAAAGTACAGAGTTTAACACAGCTTCTTGTTGTTTGCTGGTGGCTCCTTTAAGAGAGGTTTTCGTGATGCAGCCATAGCAGGAAAAAAAACACACCATTTTGAAATGCTGGCTTTCTGGGCTATGCTGCCAGCATGAACTCTGACTCTTTCAGGCAGGAGGTCTGGCTATAGAGCATTTGAATGGGGTTTGTGAGCAGACTGCTGCAGTTTGCTTAATGGCCACATGGACTGGCTGTGTGCCTGAAAGTGGGGCTAGGTGTATGGCTCTCAAAGGTGTGAGCAATCCCACCATATTGGAATGGGCATGAGAAGCAAGAGGCACCATATATACCCTAGTAATGTCACAGCTTAGATTCTTAAGTGCTTAGCATTTTAAGAAGTGCTTCTGGCCAGAAAATAATTACATATATGCAATAAAGACAAATCCAGATTTTTTTTTAAAAAGACCTATAAATGGGTCACAGTGTTGGATAAATGTATGTAAGCTTGGGACAGAGAAGAAAAATAATATAGACAGTTATAAAAAGAAGTAAACGGTTTTTTAAAAAGTAAAGTCTTTAAAGAAACAGAGTATAGACAGTCATTGATTGAAAGGACTAAACAAAGAATAAGCCATGTAAAGATGGAAAACTCACAGAGAGTCTGAATTATATATATTATTGTGCTTTCTTTGAATTTTTTGACTGTGAAGGAACTAAGTACAGAGAGACATTTTATTGTATAGGCTACTAAGCTAAACCAGCATGTATATTTAAAAGGTATTCTGACTTCCAAACATGGGTCAAAGATACATTGCTTTACTATTGGAAATGTACCCAAAAGATGCACAATCATACTATAAAAGCATTTGTTCAACTATGTTCATAGCAGCATTATTTGTAATAGCCAGAACCTGGAAACAACCTAGATGCCCCTCAATGGAAAAATGGATAAAGAAGGTGTGGCACATATAATCTTTAGAGTTCTACTCAGTGGTAAAAAAAAAATGACATCTTGAATTTTGTATGCAAATGGATGGAAATAGAAAACACTATCCTGAGTGAGATAACCCAGACCCAAAAAGTTGAATATGGTATGTACTCATTCATTAGTAGACTCTAGCCATAAACAAGGGACATTAAGACTGTAGTTCACAGGCCTAGAGAACTCAAATAACAAAGAGAACTCAAAGAAAAACATATGTAGATTCTCCTGGAAATTGAAAGCAAACAAGATCACCAGGCAAAAGTTGGGAGCATGGGGGGGTAGAGATGGGGGGTTGGGGGAAGATGAGTTGGGGAGAGAGAAGGGAGAGGAAAAGACTTGGGAAAGCTTAGGGGAGTGGGAAGGTAGAGATGGAAGAAGGGCAGATATAGGAGCAGGGAAGAAGATATCTACATTAAGGGTGCCATTTTAGGGTTGGCAAGAGACTTGGCTCTAGGGGGATCCCAGGTTTCCACAGGGATGACCCCAGCTAGGTCCTTGGGCAGCAGAGGGGAGGGTGCCTGAACTGTCCTTGCCCCATTATCACACTGATGATTATCTCAAATATCACTGTAGAATTTTCATCCAGCCACGGATGGAGATAGAGACAGAAACCCTTATCAGAGTAATGGACTGAGCTCCTAAGGTCCAGTTGAAGAGAAGAAGAAGGGAGAAAACAAGCAAGGAAGTCAGGACCATGAGAGGTTGGTCCACCCACTGAGGCAGTGTGCCTGTTCTAAAGGGAGCTCACCAAATCCAGCTGGACCTAGACTGAATGAGCATGTGATCAAACCAGACTCTCTGAATATGGCTGATAATGGAGGCTGACTGGGAAGCCACTGATAAAGGCACCGGGACTTGTTTCTACTGCATGTACTGGCTTTTTAGGACCCTAGTCTATTTGGATGCACAGCTTCCTAGGCCTGGATGTAGGGGGGGGGGCTTGGACTTTCCAAAGGGCAAGGTTCTCTGCCCTCTCTTAAAGAGTGGGGAGGGAAGTAATGGGAGGAGGGGAGGAAGTGTAAATTTTTGAATGGAGAAAAAAAGATATATTGCTATGGAAAAGAAGTTCTTCTCTTGTTCCCATAGAGGATGAGAACCTATGGATTGCTTCAGACTGGTGTGGTTTGATGGAATAAGACACCCTAAAAGGTTGCCTTGGACATCCCTTAAAAATTTACTTCACTACAACTGCTGACTGATATGAACCTAGCACATAGAATACACCATAAAAGATCTGATTAACATTACCCCCAATAAACAGGGAGCAGTATGAAAAAACTACATTCCCAAATATTTTCTATAAATGTTTGTTTACATTTAAAGGGGGATATGATATAGATATGAATACTTTGCATTGGTGTGGATCTCAGTTTATTGATACAAACATAGGATCAATTATGTTATATGTATATGTATTCCTGATCTTGATTAAGGTATTGTGTTCATTTAAAAATGTAATGTATAATTAAGAATTATATGTTAATAGATAATCATCTATAATAGTAAAGCTTATAGTCATTTTAGTTAGATTTTAGAATTATAGAGATATATTTCAATTAGATAGGTATTCTTCAAATGTTTCAGAGACCTTCAGAATATGGCATTTAAAATGTTTTAATAATGTAGGACATTTCATGTCAATGAGACACATCTGCTCCTCGTAGCACAAGCTACTTCAGGAGGAAGACATCCATTGAAGAGGCTCCTTATGGAGTTGGTTAGCCATTTGGGCACACAACTGCTCTTGCCTAGACTGCTTCATAGTATGCTGTAAAAACTGGACATGCAGAACCCACAGAGAGATGACTGCTGAATTTGATTGCCCAAAGATAAGAGGATTAACAGAGTTCCTGATACATGAAAGAGTCGCCCATACATTCTTCAGTTCACAGAAGTGACTTACAAACTGCCAAAACAGTTTGAACTGTCTTTAAAATTTCCTATTTCATGGAAAGTCTGCTGGATACTATGGGCCAGTAGACTGAAGATGGATGCTCTAACTGTACAGAAGAACTTTGGGTGACTGTCCAGGCAGTGAGATGTCTCTGTCAGCTCTAGAGATTTGGAAGTTGTTTACAATGTACTTCCTGTTTACTTAAGCAATATTATATCCTTCTGGAGTCTTTAATGGAGTTGAAGAATTTATAATTATAGTTATAGTTTTCCTTAGTTATGATAAAAGATAAAATAGATATAAATATTATAACTGTAATTCTTGCTTGATACCTGTTTTGTTCTATGTAATTTTACTATGTTAAAAATACAACCTTCCTGTAGTGAGAGAGTGAGCAGGCCTGCTTTTTGTCCTGCCTGGCTCCTGCACAGCTAGCTTTACACCCGAAATAAAAACACACAAATTGTATTCATTTAAACACTGTCTGGCCCATTCGTTTCAGCCTCTTATTGACTTATTCTCACATCTTGATTAACCCATTTCTAATAATCTGTGTAGCACCACGAGGTGGTGGCTTACCGGAAAAGATCCATCTCAGGTGGAAGAATCATGGTGACTGCCTCACTTCCCTTCTTCCCAGCATTCTATTCTGTTTACTCTATCTATCTAAATACTGCCCTATCAAAAATCCAAGGCAGTTTCTTTATTAACCAATGAGAGTAACACATAGACAAATGACCCTCCTCCATCACCTTCTTTTTTATTTAAACAGAAAAGGGGAGGTACGGTAGGATTTCCCTCTGTATACTGTGATTACCATTAATAAATAAATAAACTGCCTTGGCCTGTTGACATGGCAGAACTTAGGTAGGTGGGAAAAACTGGACTGAATCCTGGGAGAAGGAAGACAGAGAGGGAGACATCATGGAGCAAACACCGGAGAGAGACATGTTGAAATTTGCTGGCAGGCCACAACTTTGTGGCAATATACAAATTAGTAGGAATGGGATAAATTCATATGCAAGAGTTAGCTAATGAAAATGAATAGAAGACCTAGATATTAATCCACATACCTTTGAACACCTGATTTTTGACAAAAAGCAAAAAATATCAAATGGAAAAAAGAAAGCATATTTAACAATTGGTGCTGGCATAACTGGATATCAACAGGTAGAAGATTGAAAATAAAATCATATCTATCACCATGCACAAAACTCAAGTCCAAATGGATCAAATACCTCAACATAAAGCCAGCTACACTGAACCTTATAGAATAGAAAGTGGGAAGTACACTTGAACGCATGGCATAGGGAACCACTTCCTGAATATAATCCCAGTAGCACAGACACTGAGAGAAACAATTAATAAATGGGAAATCCTGAAACTTAAAAGCTTCTGTAAAGCAAAGGATATGGTCAACAAGACAAAATGACAACCTAAAGAATGGGAAAGATCTTCGCTAACCCCACATCACACAGAGGCCTGATCTCTAAAATATACAAAGAACTCAAAAGACTGATCATCAAAAGAACAAATAATCCAATAAAAAATGGAGTACAATCCTAAACAGAGAACTCTCAACATAGGAATCTAAAATGGCTGAAAGACACCTAAGGAAATATTCAACATCCTTAGTCATCAGAGAAATGCAAATCAAACAACTCTGAGATTCCATCTTATACCTGTAAGAATGGCCAAGATCAAAACCACTGTTGACAACTTATGCTGGAGAGCTTGTGGGGTAAAGGGAACATTCCTGCATTGCTGGTGGGAAAGCAAGGTGGGAAACCCTTTGGATGTCAGAGTGGCAGTTTTCAGAAAATTAGGAAACAACCTTTCTCAAGACTCAGTAATACCACTTTTTGAGTATATATCCAAAGGATGCTCAATCATGGCAGAAGGACATGTGCTCAACTATGTTCATAGCAACATTGTTTGACATAGCCACAACTTGGAAACAACCTAAATGCCCCTCAATCAAAGAATGGATAAGGAAAATGTGGTACATTTACACAGTGGAGTACTACACAGCAGAAATGAATAACAACATCTTGAATTTTTCAGGCAAATGGATGGAGCTAGAAAACATTATTATGAGTGAGGTAACCCAGACACAGAAAAACAATTATCAAATGTACTTGTAGGTGGTTTTTAAACATAAAGCAAAAACAAACAAACAAACAAACAAACAAAAACTAGCCTACAGACCACAATCCCAGAGAACTTAGAAAACAATTAGGACACTAAGAGAGACTTACATAGATCTAATCTACATAAGAAGTTAAGAAAAAAAACCCCAAGATCTCCTGAGTAAATTTGGAGCATGGGGACCTGGGGGAAGTATTGAAGGAAAGAGACAGGGAGTGGTGCAGAGAAAAATGTAGAACTCAATTAAAATCAGTTTAAAAAAAAACAAATTCATGAACTATTTTTCATTAATTGTTTTGTTGTTATACTTTTTGGTTCCTATCTGTTAATTTTAGTTATTTAATTCTTTTTTATTAGTTAAGCCAAAGTCTATTTATATAGTTTAGCTTCTCAAAGAACCAGTGTTAAGAAACTGGGTTTTTTTATACTGTTTTCTTTGTTTGTATGTTATTAATCTCTCATTTAATTATTTTATGCTGTTCAATGGATTTAAATTTGGTTTACTCTTTTTTTTAAATTCTTGTGTTAATAATGAAGTAATTTATTCATTATTAATATTTCCTAAATTTTATATATTTTAAAATAAAATATAGTTACAGTGCTTTCCCTTTTTTCCTTCCCCAAGTCCCTCAAAAATTCTTTCCCTCCAATTACTTCCATGTCCCTCACTCTCAAATATATAAGTGAGTGAGTGTGTGTATATGCATATATATATGTATATATATATATGTATGTATATGTATATATATATATTCTGCTAAGTCTATTTTTGTTTTTTATATATAGATGCTTTCACAGATGTCCACTTTTTATTGGAATACCATTCATGGGGCTTATCCTTGAGGAAGGATAATTCTTCCTCCCTCAGCAGTTTCAGCCTGTAATTCTTTATTCAGTGAGGTGAAACCATGAGAGTCTTCCTCTTCTGTGGTACCATGTCCACTAACATGGGCTTTCTTTTGGCCTAGTTTATGCAACCATTTCAAGAAAAGGCTGTTTCACAGCAGACTTCCTGCAATCCTGGGTTGCACAAATTTCTGTCCCCTCTTCTAAGCATGTCCCAGATCATGGACAGGTGAACTGTAATCTGTTCAGCTGGGATCCTCATGATCCACTATTTTCTGATTTTTTCTCCAGTTGCCATTTTTAATAATAGTTTCTGTTTACTAAAAAGAGATGTTTATTTGTTTGGAGCTGGTATAGCTCAAATGAAAACAAAGAAATAAAAATAAATCTGGAATAAAAGGGTAAATCTGGAAAAAAGTGGGTAAAGCTTCACAACCTCAGTTGTAACACTGGGACCCACAAAGTGAAAGGAGAGAGCTGATGCCTGAAAATTTCCACATAAACAAAGTAAATGAATGAAAAAATATTAAGTATATGATCTATTTCTTATAGTTTCAGGGCCAGCAGTCAAACTAAGATGGTAAATCTTTGCTGAAGGCAGTTAGAGATTTAGATTTCAATAACAATAAACCAGGAATTTTAAATTTCTATGCTTTCATTTTTAAAGAAAAATCTATTTAAATATACATAACAAAATGTGTTCTCATAATTGAAGTTACACCATGTTTAACCAATTTTTATATTATACAAACCTGTTAAACCATTCAAATATTCTGATAGTTTAATGAAAATAAATATAATGTTATATAAAATTCAGTTACTAAGATAATAGATTGACTATAATATAGAACTTTAAAATTAATTTATCATTCTGTATTTAATTTGTTAATATGGTTTTCATGCGTACACATGTGTATGCATGTACAAATGTGTGTGCACACTCATGTAGGTTTGAATGTTCATGATGCTGTGTGCATGAGCACAGGGGACCCATGAATTTCCTGTTGAGTGTCTTCCATCACTTTCCATTTTATCTACTAAGGAAAGTTCTCTTGCTGAACTCAGAGTTATCTGGTTCTATCTAGTTTAGTTAGATACTTTGAAAGGGGGGGTGAAAGTTTAGTATCCTGTCTCTATCTCTGAGTACTGGGATTACAGCAACACATCTGCTCAGGTTTTTCTGTGGATTTATGGGGTTTGCAAGAGCAGTGTTTCCTCCATGGAGACACCCTCACAGCCCTCATACATTCTTTCTAATGTTTACGTTTTGAAAATTACAAGAGGTTGTCTCATAAGTGTTATCTTGAAACCCAGGTGTGAATCAATATAAAATTTTACTTCGACTTTAAAATTACTCAGAAGGGGAACCTTCTCTAGCCTCTACCTAATCATTATTAATATTTTGCTTTATGTAGCTTACATTGTATGTAATAAAATTCATTGTCATATACCCAATGAAAAATGAGTCTGGGGATTTAGCAAGATGATTTATATTTTATTTCACAGAATTTTTACCCTTCTGAATGACACTGTTCAATCTTATGTAAGTATCATTGGTTTTTTTTATCATAGATATGTTTGTTCTATTTAGAAACTTATGCTTTAATGTTGACTGCCTGTGTGTGTCCAAAACCTCATCTATTTAGTATAGGTTTTTTAATTTTGGAGTACATGTATTTAATATATGCCCTAATGAGCTTTTGAATTTTATTTTTATGTATTTGAATTATCCTATTTCACTTAATAGATGATCTGCTTAATAATTACAATTAGTTTGAATATATTTTACAGATCCAGAGAAATAATTCTAAACAATTTCTGTCACTAAAAAATAAAACTACAAATATATAAAGGAAGTAAAATGTTCAATACTGAGGCTTCATGAGTCTTAAACAAAATACTGTAAATTGTACCATGTTCATGTCTCCCTAGGAATAGTGTCACAGTGTCATTGTTTTCCCTCACTGCCTTCTGCCTGTGTTCATCACAATCACAGGTCACACATGAGCCCATTTTATTCCTGTACTTGGTTCTGTTTTTCTTTCAGTAAATTTCTTTAAAGTCATAATTATCATCACAAAATATAGGGAAAATATTTCCACCATGTTTTTCAGCCCATCCCTAGGAGAATGAGGCATTGGCACATAGACTACCCAGTGAGTTCCATACTAAACTGGGATGTGTAATAAAATTCTTTGCCCAAAAAAATAATCTGTTAAAAGCTTAGTTCATTATGAATATAAAAGACATGAGATATGAGAAAAACATTTTGAACACTTGTGGACCTGGGGATGAAGGTCAATGATATAGTGCTTGATTAGTATGTACTAAGTACTGTACATAATCTCTAAAACAGAAATAAGGAAAAAAGAAATTATGATCATAGTATAAATCATTTAATCAAAAATATTATGTGAGCTGGAAAGATAGCTCAAAGATCAAAGCACCCTTTGCTGTTTCTATAGACTGAAGTTCAGTTCTAAACACCCACACACTTTAAATTGTTCAAAATTGCAAGTCTATCTCCAGGTTGTTTAGTGCACACTTCTGGCCTCTGAAAACAAACAGACAGGCAGACATACATACACACACATGTACACACACCACAATAATAAAATAATTCTTAAAACAGAAACAAAACTGGTAAAAATAGAGTCTTGCTAATAAAGAGTACATTCTTATTCTGTAGAAATGGCTCAGTGGGGAGAAGCACTTGTTAATCTTTCAAAGAACAAGATTTTGGCTCCAGTACCCATAACAGGTGGCTCTCAAGTATCTGTAACAGTTGCTCCAGAGGATCAGATATCTTCCTCTGATCTCTATGGGCACTGCATTTCCCTGAACAGAGATTCACAAATATAACTATATTTAAAAATGAAGACCTATATTAAGAAAAAAGTTTCAGTATTTAGATGAGTAACAGAATTAGCCTTCCAAATACATAAAAGCCTCTTTTAAATTACAGAAAATACAGTGAATTTAAGAACAGTGTTATATTTTACCAAAATAGGAAATAAATATATTATGTAATCTGTGGAAATTTTGATTAATATTTGAATACAATACTTGAATAAGATTCCTAAGAAAAATGTGTATGTTATTATGATGATTGGTTAACAGCTGAATTGGCTAATCAGGAGATAGTTGAGCCAACTACTTAGTCCATTTTGCACATACCTAAAGGGAAAAAGCTCCACATACAACACTATCTTTCATTTCATCCTGAATATGTGTAAGAAAATATTAAAATGGATTTAAACACAGTACCAGAAAAAATAGATGTAAATTTCTACCAACATAAAAATGATTCTTACTTTAATGTCACTGTACATTACTAATAGTTAAAAGCAAATGGGTCACTGTTAAACTCAATACAATTATAGAATGGACACATAAGAGAGAACACAACAATGAATTAAATGTGTTTATTAATTAACAAGGGTAATGTCTCTGAAAAAAGCATTTTTGTTACCTTAACATCTACTAATTACTTGGCTCCCACAGATACTGAGCCTAACTGAGATTGACAGTTTCATTAATTGTTTTCTACTACAACCTTATGAGTCAAAACCAAATAAATCAAGTTTATATTATAAAATTCATTACAAATTTATAAGAGTTATGTTTTAGTAGTTTGTTCATTGTTGTGACTAAATAGCTAATAAGAAGTAATCTTAAGAAGGAAGGATATTTGGGGTTTGTTGCTTTAAGACATAGTACAACATGGTGGAATGTGTGTGGCAATAGAGGTCACCCACATCTGTGCATAAGTAAGCAGGGAAAGGAGATGACAGCGTCCAGAGAGTTTCCTACTTAACATTTTTTATTTAGTTGGAGACACAAGCCCCCAGGAATATCCTTCAGGGTGAATCTTCCCTCCACAGTTAAAACACTATCAATATGCCCTAAAAGGCAAATCCAGGGTTGTATCTTAATGTTTCCAAATCCAGTCAAGTTGACAATAAAGTGGATTCATGAAGGTAATAGAATGTGTTACACTATGTGCAAATAACACTTTTCAAGGAATCAATATTCAGATACTCATAATCAATGCCAAATATAGCAACGCAACATCTTTCCCCTTGATTACCATGTTTCATACGTTTTTGTATCTTCTATACTTTTACATTATAATAAAACATATAATTGTACTTGAGACCAAATAAATAATTTCAACTTCTGCAGGTAAACTTATTCTCATGTTTCATATAAGTAACAAATTCTCATATTAGAAAAGCAAATGTTGGTTGAAACAAGTTTTTACATGCTTGCAGGTTCCACATCTAGTCTACTAGAAAAGTGATATCTGGTTTAACCTCTAAAAAATTTATCACTAAGCAAAAGATGGATTATGCTTCTGTGTCTCTAGCACTATTCTGAGATAGAACTGTTGCATTTTCTTGCCCCTATGGAAACTGAAGGAAAACACAGTCCAAATATGTGTTCACTGTATGACCCTTATTCTTTCTTCCAGAATATTCTTTAAGTCAGGCATGCTTTTTAAAAAAGGTGTCAATAGTCATATTTTCAATGTATAAGTTTTAAGAAATGTACAGCATTCTCCAGGGATGTAGGCTTTTTCGGATTGCCTGTATGTCTCCACACTCATGCCTATTCTAGAGTTGCCTATGGGATTCAGTGGGTTTAAAACAATAATGCATGAAGTTTACAAGAGTAGGAAATAAAGTTCGGAGAAGGCTAGGAGCATATTTAATAGAGAGATATTGAACATGGCTATGAAATTCTCAAATAATGCTTAAAAGTCTTAATACACATTGATGAATATCAAATAACTTACAAACATCTTAAAATACCTTGTTTAACAACTAATAAAAATCTTATCAAGAAAAATGAGCAGAAAGACACACTTATACAGTGGTATCTTCACAGATTGCCCATGTCTACTTCTTTGATTTACAGACCTAGGTCCAAGATAGCGATTGGAGTGTACGCAAGAAATAGAACACACACACACACACACACACACACACACACACTGGCTCAAATTGGAAACTCTACTTCACTACCACTTTCTTGATAACTTGAAAGAAATTTTGCTTAGAGTATTAAAACCGTGTGTAAATGTGAGCTGAGCGAGAGTTCATGCTGTTTTCCAGAGTTTCACTTTCTAGAACTATACTTTAGCAGCTCACAACCACCATAGTTTCTGTTCATGGATATCTGAAGTTTTCTTCTGGACTCAGGGGTTAGTTTCACACATGTAGCATGTATATCTTTGTGTGTGCACAAGCACACACATGCATGTAAACATGTAAATAAAAGCAAAACTGTAATGGGTTAGAGAAATTGCTCAGTGGTTATATAAGTGCCTCCTCCTCTAGAGAACCTGGATTCAATCCTACATGGAAGGTAAAAAACATTTATAGCTTTGGCTTCAAGTGAGCTGACACTCTCTTCTGGATTATATGGACACTATGCATGTCTGTGATACACTTACATACACATACCTGAAACACCCAAACACATAGAATAAGATAGAATTACATTAAAATTAAATTCAGTGTCCAGTTTTTAGAAACTAAAATCAAAGAAAGACAGGTGAAAAGAAGAGATAGCACATATTTTGACTCAGCTGCAATCCTGTCTTTTTGGCTCTAGAAACACAAGTCCAAGGTTCACCACAAATCACAGAAGAAAAGTTATTCTAGCAATAACTTTCTTCAGTGCCTCCTTCATATCCCGGTTCCTCAAACTATAAATAAAGGGATTCAACATTGGAGGAACTATGGAGTACATCACTGAAGCCACTGCAATCTCCCTTGGTGAATCAATTACCTCTGAGGTAATGTATACACCAAAACCTGTCCCATAGAATAAGCAAACAACTGACAAATGAGACCCACAAGTGGAAAAGGCTTTGTGTTTTCCTTCTGATGATGGCATTTTCAATACTGTAGACACAATGTGAATATAAGAGAAAATTATTTCAAACAGAGGAATGCCAGCAAAAATAGAAGCTGTAGAAAATATCAGAATATTGTTGATGAGGCTGTCAGAACAGGCCAGTTTGATGACTTGTGCGATTTCACAGAAGAAGTGGAAGATTTCCAGGTCATTGCAGAAAGACAAGTTTAGTATCATCAGACTATGCAACAGACCATTCACAATGCTAATGAATAGAGAGATAAGAACCAGAATAATACAGATGCAGGGGTTCATCAGCACTGTATATCTTAGAGGGTAACAAATGGCTACATAGCGGTCATAGGCCATTACTCCAAGCAGAAAACACTCAAAGATGGTACAAACTGCAACAAAGAAGCTCTGGCTAAGGCAGCCTGCATAAGTGATCCTATGATCCTGTGTTTGTATGTTCACCAGCATTTTTGGAACTGTGATGCTGACTAAATACATGTCATTAAAAGATAGATGACAGAGAAATAAGTACATGGGGATGTGGAGATGGGAATCACAGTAGATAGCCAACATTATAAGACTATTTCCAAAGATTGTGATAAGATACATGCCTAGAAAAAGGCCAAAGATGAGGGACTCCAGCTCTGTATCATCTGTCAGTCCAAGCAGAAAAATTTCAGAAGTCACAGATTTGTTTTCAATATCCATGATATATGTGAATCTTAAGGAGAAAGAGTCGTAAGAAGTTATTAAAACACATGAACTACATGCAACATTAAAATGATATTTGTTAGAAAGCCATCTTTTATGTGCCTTGATCTTTCCAATTTAACCATCAGGAATGGTGTGTGAGGAAACCAGTTTTAGTTCTACAACAACCAGTTTGTCCCACCTAGTTGTGGCTAACTAGTTCCTTATATATAGAAAATATCCTACCCAATATCATCCCAGAATGTATATACATGCTTAAATGCATATTACTAGTTGCTGTATTTGAGAATGGACCTTATCTGCTCTAAATGAAACTGCAGCCCCCACTAAAATAGAGTAAGAACAAAAGAATGACATAGAGTGGGTTTCAGGAGAAAGATTCAGGGTAATCAATGATGGACTATGATGATAATAGAAGTCCATCTGGGTGGAATCCTTTCTAATCATTCTTTATATGCTGTTCTGACTTGCTATTTTTATTATCTCCTAAAATGCCTTCTTTATTTTCTAGAAATTAATTGGGTCTATATTTCTTGTCTAGCTTCAACAAGAATGTTGTAGATAACTCACCTGTACATTGCAAATGAAACAACTCTCCCTTAGAAATGCAAATAGACTACATGACAGAACAGGTGCTTCATTAAAAATGAACTAACTCTGAACCAATTCGGGGATATTTCAAGACTTTTCAGGTGGTTTGGAGTAGGTCACAAGCTGAATGCATGATTTCTTAATCTCTGGAGACTCAAGGTCCAAAGCTCCTCATTAGAACAACTACATAATTGTTATTCTAAACCCAGGAGTTCCAGTCCTTAAATATCACTAATGAAAAGTTTTTGACACTTGATTCTCTGACCCTGACACCTGTTGAATGCAACTAAGTTTCCTCCCTCGCTTTAGCATTGCATTCATGAACTATACCACTGCCCTCATAATAGTCATTCATTCTTTTCAATGTTCTTCCACAAATTAAAGATTTTTTTTATCTTTTCCATTTTCTCTTTTAGCCTGGATCCCATTCTCTTTTTTAAAAGTGCTCTATTTATGTACACAAAAGTGAAGCTGTCCAAGTTCCCATTTATCATAAAAACTTAAACAAGATTATCTTCTCCATGCATCATAGGTGTGATAATTTTATTATATTGGGGAGAATTTTTAATAGCCTCAATAGTTTGGGCATTTTTTTTTGTTTTTTTTTTTTTCGAGATAGGGTTTCTCTGTGGTTTTGGAGCCTGCCCTGGAACTAGCTCTTGTAGACCAGGCTGGTCTCGAACTCACAGAGATCTGCCTGCCTCTGCCTCCTGAGTGGTGGGATTAAAGGCATGCGCCACCACTGCCTGGCATAGTTTGGGCATTTTTATATGAACCTTCTGGCAGACAACTTGATTAGCTATAACTCATATATTGCACTGAGATTTCATCTGCTGACAAGAACTGACTAGTTTTGGCTCTTTCTCCCCTGTTGTTTGGTGATTACTTTTAGTTTCCTTTTATATGTATATATTTTAGGAAGTTTCACTCTGCTAGGTTTCCATACAACCTCAAATATCTGTTAGTTTTACCTATCCCTCCCTGTATTCTCTCACTTGCCATCCCATCTATCCCCACACTTCATTTTATCCTCCTGTTCCAGTCCCGACCTTCCCCATGTGTCTATACCTGTCTACTCTATTTTCCCTTTCTTGGGAGGCCTTTTCATTTCCTTTTCCATTTCTTCATACTTAACCTCTATGGTTATACTAATTGAATCCAACTAATAGTTGTTTTATCTTTGGGATAGTGTATGTACCTTACTGTACTACTCTTTCAGCCAGCAAACATCACTTCACATTCACCAGCCTGCTTCTCTGGCAACAGCCCAGCTGCTCAGGCTGCAGCCTTGGCAGGAAATGATTTTGCATAGGCACTGGCTCTGATACTTCTACTAAATGTAGCTTTAACTAAATTTCTATCATGTCATTTATAAATAAGACTTGAGATTCAAAGGCTGGCATGAAAACATGAATAACTCAGAGAGGTTCAAGGCACTTCTTTCCTAAGAGACACAAGACTCCAAATTCCCTACTACTTCTGATTCTAACTTGTATTACCAATCCAAAACTATATCCTTAGATCTCAAAATATTTTCTTAGAGAAACAATTTATGCTTTTACTTTTCTCAACATAATACTCTTTGGTCAAAAAGAGATTATTCATTTTTTGAATATCTTCACATGATTTTCTTCTTTTGGCTATAGACATCAAGCAAAACCCCTCACCCACAATGTTTATCATTGAGCTCTGTCTAGTCATTAGCATGTACGTTTGGATATGCCTTATCATTATACAGTAACTAAGAACAATACAGTACAGTTTCATTCAGAAAATTATTAGTATAACATTACATTTCCAAAACGATAAACTTCTGAAATATCTACAGGTATAATTTCAAAATTAGCAATTATTCCTTTAAAGATACATACAATATAAAGGTTAGATTGCTCATAAGCATTTGGACATACACCCCCTTACCATTTCTCTCTCCACTCTTCCTACCTTCCTCCATTTGTTCATTACATTTGTTTTCTTTTTTTTTCTCTTTTTTATTTTATTGAATTTGGTAACAAGGAAAATGATAACTATTACATTATTATCAATGGCAAATCTTTCTAAGGTTTGTATCTTATCAGTCCCATTACCTTATTTGGCAACTACAAAATCACTTTTTAAGGGTAAACTACTAATTGTCAAGCTGATAGTAACTACAATCTACATTATGTCATTATGTTTGTCATTTATCCCCTCATTTAAATTTTCCATTTCCAACCCATCCATAGTAGCACTATATAGGGTCCTAGCACACTGCATTGTGATGTTCCCCATTCTTAATAATAGAAAGATTTTTCTTTTTTCAAATGCCCTATGTTTTTTGTTTGTTTGGTTGGTTTTTAATTTATTTAAACTTTTTTCCAAAATTCCCACTCCCTCCTCTTCTCCCACTACCCTCCCTCTCCCTCCACAGACCCTCCTACCCCAATCCTAAGAGAGGGTCATGCATCCAGCTCTGTGTAAAGTCCTAGGCCCTCCCTACTACATCTAGGTTGAGCAAGGTTTATATCCATAGGATTTCTGCTGCCATACAAAGAGATGTTTCCAGGCTGTGCAGTGCTCTGCGTGGCATATTTAGATGTAACTCAGATAAAAAAACTCATTCTCAGAATTAAACTGCTGAATGTGACTCCTACCTGGAGGCAAAGAAAAAAAAAGCTGCACAGCTTTAAAATGCTGGCTTTCTGGGCTATGCTCCTAGCACGACCTCTGTCTCTTGCAGGAAACAGTGTTGGATGAATGTATGTAGCTTGGGAGAGAGAAGAGAAAGAATACAGAGAATAAAGTTAATGTGTTAAAAAATGGTAAAATCTTTAAAGAGACAGAGTACAGATAGTTAGAGATTAAAAGAAATAAAGAAAAATAAGCCATGTAAAAATTGAAAATTCACAAAGAGTATGGATTATATATTTTACTGTGTTTTCTTTAAATTTTTTGATTGTGAAGGAGCTAAATACAGAGAGACATTTCATTGTGTGGTCTGCTAAGCTAATCCAACATGTGTATTATAAAGTTATCTTGACTTTAAAATTTGGATCTAAGGACATGATACTTTGGAAAAGAGATTCTTCTTTTGTTTTCAAAGAGAATGAAACCCTGTGGATTGCTTCTATCCCCATATGGTATGATATACCAAACCTTCCTGAAAGGTTGCTGTGAACCTCTCAAAAAATTACTTTGCTCAACTGCTCATTGAGATGAATCTAGCAGACAGGTTATACCATGAAAGACTTAATTAACAGCACCCCTATGCAGCAGGAAGAAGTTTGGAAAGAAATAACTACATCCATATTCCCAAATATTGTTTATAAATGTTCTTTTACATTTAAAGGGGGATATGATATAGATATGAATAATTTGGGTTGGTATGGATTTTAAGGTCAATTTTGTTATATGTATATGTATTTCTGATCTTGATTAAGGTATTGTGATTGTATAGTTCGTTTAAAAATGTAAAGTATAATTAGGAAATATAGGTTGTTAATGGATAATCATCAATAATAGTCAAGCTTGTAATCATATTAGTTAGATTTCTTGATATATAGAGATATATTTCTGTTAAATAGGCATTCTTCATATCTTTCAAAGACTACAGAATATGGCATTTAATGTTTTAACAACTTAGGGCTTTTCATGAATATGAGACACGTCTCCTCCTGACAGCACCAATCTACTTCAAGAGGAAGATGGGCATTGAAGAGGCTCCTTATGGAGTCGGTTAGCCATTTGGGCAAGAAACTGCACTTGCCTGGACTGATGCATAAACTAAACACAAAGAACTCACAGAGAGAGGACTGCTGAACTTGTCTAAAGAAATGTCTGCTGGATACTATGGGTCTGTAGGCTGAAAATGGATGCCCCACAGTACAGAGGAACTTTGGGTGACTGACCAGGCAGTGAGATATCTCTGTCACTTCTAGAGTTTGGAAGTTGCTTATTTCTTGTTTACTTAGGTAGTACTATATTCTTCTGGAGTCTTTGATGGAGTTGAAGAATAAATAGATAATTATAGACTTTCTTAGTTATGATAAAAGATAAAGTAGATATAAATATTGTAACTGTAATTCTTGGTTGATAACTGTTTTACTATATGCAATTTTACTATGTTAAAGTAAAAGTCTTTCTTTTTTGTTTAAACAGAAAAGGGGGAAATGATGTAGGAGGGTCATCTGTCTATGTGTTACTTTCATTGGTTAATAAAGAAACTTCCTTGGCATTTTGATAGGCCAGCCCTTAGGTGGGTGGAGTAGACAGAAAAGAATTCTGGGAGGAAGAAAGCAGAATCAGGCAGATGTCATGATTCCCCTTCCCAAGACAGACGCTGGTTAGAATCTTCCCAGTAAGTCATGACCCCATGATGATACACAAATTATTAGATATGGGTTAAAGCAAGATGTGAGAGTTAGCTAAGAGGCTAGATATAATGGGCTAGGAAGTGTTTAAATGAATAGTTTCTATGTCGTTATTTTGGGTAAAATAGCCAGGTGGCAAGTAGCAGCCCACGGCTACTTTCACAACAATATAGGATGCCAAGTCAGTATATGCAGTGAAGACAAGTCACAGTGTCACTATCAGGGGCCCTACAGACTGTCCCAACCATCAACCTTCTTCAAAGGGGCTTTTTTGTTCCCATGCTTGTTCACTCCTACTCCAATTGGAGTTTGTGACCTATCATTAGCTCAAGCAAAATTTTCAGTGGATGAACCTTTCATGGTCTTGAATTCCTTGCTCATACTCTCACTCCTTTCACTCTTTAACTGGATCTTGAGAGCTCAGTCCAGTGCTCCAATGTGGGTCATTGCCCCTGTTACCATCTGTTGTTGGATGAAGGTTCTATGGTGATATTTAAGATAATCATCAGTCTGACTACAGGGTAAGGCCAGTTCAGATACCCTCTCCTCTACTGCTTAGGGTCTTAGCTGGGGTCATTCCTGTGGGTTCTTGGGAATTTTTCTAGAGAATGGATTCTTGCTAACTCCATAACGACTTCCTCAATCAGGTTATCACTTTCCTTCTCTCATATCTGTCTTTCTTCCATCTCGGCTATCCCATTCCTTCATGTTGTCCTCAACCCCTCTTTTTCCCCTTCTTTCTTTCTACCTTCTGTCCCCCCCACTCTCAATTTTTTTTTCAATTTCCAAATGGGTCTATATATGTTTTTTGGGGGGGTCACCTTATTACTTAGTTTCTCTAGGATAATGAACTATATGCTCAATGCCTTTTGTTTATGTTTAGAATGCACTAATGAGTGAGTACATACCATATTTTTTGGGGGGTTCTGGGTTACCTCACTCAGGACAGTGTTTTCTAATTCCATCCATTTCCATGCAAAATTCAAGAAGTCATTATTTTTTTACTGCTGAGTAGTACTCTAATGTGTAGATGTGCCACACTTTCTTTATCCATTCTTCAGTCATCTAACCTAGATGCTAGATTATGGCTATTAGAAATAATGCTGCTATAAACATAGTTAAACAAATGCTTTTGTAGTATGATTGAGCATCTTTTGTTTATATTCCTAAGAGTAGTATTGCTGGATCCTGAGGTAGGTTGATTCCCAGTTTTCTCAGAAACCGCCACACTGATTTCCAAAGTGGTTGCACAAGTTTGCTTTCACACCAGCAATGGATGTGTGTTCCCCTTGCTCTCCATCCTCTCCAGCATAGGCTATCATTGGTGTTTTTGATCTTAACTATTCTAACAGGAGTAAGATGGTATCTCAGAGCTGTTTTGATTTGCATTTCTCTAATAGCTAAGGAAGTTGAACATGTCTTTAAGTATGTTTTGGCTATTTGAAATTCTTCTGCTGAGAATTTTCTATTTATCTCAGTACAACACTTTTTAGTTGGCTTATTTAGAATTTTAATGTTTAATTTCTTGAGATCTTTATATATTTTGAAGATCATTCCTTTATCTGATATGGGGTTGGTGAGGATTTTTTCCCATTTAGTAGGCTGTCTATTTGTCTTATTGACTGTGTCCTTTGCTTTACAGAAGCTTCTCAGCTTCTAGAGGTCCCATTTATTTATTGTTGCTTTTATTGTCTGTGCTACTGGGGTTATATTTAGGAAGTGGTCTCCTGTACCCATGCATTGAAGGTTACTTCCCATTTTCTCCTTTACCAGGTTCAGTGTTATCGGATTTATATTGACATCCTTAATCCATTTGGACTTGAGTTTTGTGCATGGAGACAGAAATGGATCTATTTTCATTCTTCTACAGGTTGACATCCAGTTGGGCCAGTACCATTTTGAAGATCTTTTTTTAAATCATTTTTGCATCTTTGTCAAAAATCAGGTGTTCGTAAGTATGCGGACTAATATCCGGGTCGTCAATTATATTCCATTGGTCAACATCTCTGTTTTTTATGCCAATAGCAAGCTGTTTTCATTACTGTAGCTCTGAAATAGAGCTTGATGTCAATGATGGTAATGCCTCCAGTGGTCCCTTTATTGTATAGGTTTGTTTTGGCTCTCCTGGGTTTTTGATTTTTCCATATGAAGTTGATTATTGTTGTTTCAAGGTATATGAAGAATTGTGCTGGAATTTTGATGAGGATTGCATTGAATCTATAGATTGCCTTTGGTAAGATTGCCATTTTTATTATGTTGATCCTTCCTATCCAGAGCATGAGAGATCATTTCATTTTCTGGTATCTTCTTCAATTTCTTTCTTCAAAGACTTAAAGTTCTTATCAAATAGGTCTTTCATATCCTTTGTTAGTGTTACACACAGATATTTTATGTGATTTGTAGGTATTGTGAAATGTGATGTCTCTCTGATTTCCCTTTCAGCTTCTTTATCCTTTGTGTATAGGAGGGCTACTGATTATTTTTAGTTGATCTTTTCTCCTGCCACTTCACTGAAGGTATTTTTTTAACTGTAGGAGTTCTCTGGTAGTGCTTTGGGGGTCAATTATATACACTATCATATCATCAGCATAAACAAAAGTTTAACATCTTTTTCAATTTGAATCTTCTAATGTCCACCAAGTACTGGCATCCATGGAGCTTGTAGGGAAGGGCAAGTTGGGGTGGGGTGGATTGTTGGTTAGCAAGCCAGCTCCCTGCTGGCTGCTCTAATGTCTACCAACTATTGGTCTCCATGGAGCTTGCAGGGAACAACAGGTTGGTATTGGGGTGGATTGACAGCTAGCAGGCCAGCTCCCTTCTGGTAGCTAGGAATGCAAAAGGGAACTCTAATATTCACAAAATATTGGGATCCATGAAGCTCACAAGGAATGGCAGGTTGAAGGTGGGTTTTTAAATGTTTTAGCACTATCCTAAAGGACTTCTCTGGTATCTCATCAAGTAAGTCTGCTGGATTTTCAGCAGCAAACTCTAGCCCCTCCTACAATTTACAAGGGCAAGCTTGCTTTCCAGGGTCCTGGCTAGGGCTGAAGTGGAGAGGCCCAGGCAGCAAATGTGGCAAAGCCAGCTAGAGTGACTTCTCTGTCTATGCAGTCATGCAAAACATTGGGCACCAAATGTTGTTTTATCTCTAGTGATTGTGCCTTACTCTACTGCTATTTCAGTCAGCAATTGTGACTCCACAGCTAACATCCAACCTCTCTGACAGTGGCCCAGCTGCTCAGGGAGCAGCCTTGTGGGGATTCGGTTCTCACAGGCATTGGCTGCTGCTGCAGCTAAAGATAACTTTAGTTAAATCTCTATCACTCTATTTGTAATCAGATTCAATATTCAAAGTTTGAGGTGAAAATCTCCTAGCTCAGAGAGGTTGAGAAGCACCTAGTTACACTTCTCTCCCCATTGGTACCTCCAAAAGAAAGCATCCTTTGCCACAGAGAGAAAAAATTATCTCTACTCCAAATAACTTCTGATGTGCCTATCTCTTCCAGATGCCCTCAGATGGTCTGTGATTACTGTCTGTCAACTAGTTAATAATTCAGCATCCCGACCCAAGATTATTTTTTTAATTAATGCAAATACAGACTTGTGGTTTATACTATGATTGAATATCCCCCAAAAGCATTAAAGAATTAACAGTGGACAGGCACAATTAAGCAGATACATTTCACATTTGTCTTTTGAATCTGCCTTACCTCACTCAAGATAATTTTTTCTACCAGCAAATTTCATTTTTTTTATATCTGAGTAATAGTCCATTATGTTATTCATTAACCACTTAGCCAATGATGGATATCTTCGTTTTCCCAATTTCTGGTTATTATGAATAGACAATCAGTAATCATGGCTAGACCATTGTCTCTGTAGTAGGATATATAATCCTTTGGGTTTAAACCCCAAAATGGAATAGATGAATCCTTATGTAAATCTATTCCCATTTCTCAAAATAATTTTATAGTGGATGCAGAGGTTTGCATTCCTACCAACAATGAATAAGTAATTGTCTTACACTACATTCTAGACAGCAGGATATGTAATGTGTTTTATTGATCCAGGCCTGTCTCTCTGCTCTACTATAAAATTTCAAAGTAGTTTTTGCTATCATTTTCTTAATAACTAAGAATTGTAAACAGAGACTGATTTTTACTTTCCTTGACATCCAGACCCAAATAATCACACAAACACTGTATTAAATAAAACACATTTTGGCCAATGACTCAGGTATATTTATAGATAGCTCTTATGTGTTAAATTAAGCCATTTCTATTAATCTGTGTATAGCTGTGAGGGTGGTCTACCAGTAAGTTTATAGTTTCTTTCTCCTTGATCAGCTATATGGTATCTCTCTGACTCCACATTCTTTCCACATCTATCTCCACTTAGATTTTTTGCCCTGATATATTCTGTCCTATCATAGGCTTCTTTATTAGCCAATGGTTATAACACATATCCAATGTATGCAAAAGGTAATCCCACATCAAAGAATACTAAGCCATTCGTGTTTCATCTTTTTGAAAACTCTGCTTCGTTCTGTATCTCATTATTTTCATTAGTTTGTTTTCTTGATGTTCAACATTTTTTCTTTTTGGTCCTTCACAGATTATATATATTAGCACTTCATTAGATGTGTGGTTGTTGACTGAGGTTTTCCTGTCCCACCTGGTTCCCACAGTCATTAAGTCCCAAAGAAATCACACAGAGGTTGACATTAATCATAAACTGATTGGTCCATTAGCTCAGGCTTCTCATTAACTCTTATAACTTATATTTACCCATTATTCTTATATGTTAGCCAAATGGCTTAGTACTTTTTTTAGTGAGGCAATCACTTCTTCCATCTTCTGTGGCTAGTTGAGGACTGTAGAGGAATGGTCTTTCCTCTTTCCAAAATTCTCCTGTTATCACACCTTGAACTCACAGAGGTCGGTCTGCCTCTGTCTCCCAAGTGTTGGAATTAAAGGCATGTGCCACTACACCAAACTACTCTCTTGTTTTTTGTTTTTTCTTTTAAGGACTTTATGCTCCCCCCCAAGCCTGCATATATTTTTAAATACACAGTAAACCATTTAAATGTTTTTTTTCATCTTTGAATCTATCTTTACTGTATCACTCTCTCTTTTTCTGACCACATAGTCTTTAATTTGTTAAGCAATATGGGTAGGATTAAAGCCGTGGCTTTGATGGCTGGACCCAGCCCATTCCTTAGCTTTCTGAGATTCCAGCTTCATGACCAAGGTACTGGCTGTAGCCATGTTTACTGCCACAACTCTATGGCCTTTCAAGGTTCCTGCCAGCTAGCAAGCTGCAGCAGTGTGTCCACAAACCACACTCAAATGCTCTATAGCTGGACCTCCTGCCTCAAATAGTCAGAGTTTGCACTGGCAGGTCAGCCCAGAAAGCCAGCATTTAAAAAAAATGCAGCATTTTTCCTGCTATGACTGAAAACCAAAAAGCATGTGGTCAGCTTTTCATCAATACCATTCAAGTGTTTTGTGACAGGATCACTTAAAAGAGCCGCAATTTTTTACAGCTAAAGCTGAGTCAGGAAGCCTCTATTAAATGAGAGTGCTTGCCTCTTGCAAGTAGAGCCCATCCGAGAAAATGCTGCTATCAATAAGCCATGCTTTATTCTATTCTTTTTTGTCTAGAATTACTTCCCAAGCTCTGTCAGGCTTTATGTAGATGCAATCATCCACATGTTTTGAATCATTTGTTGTCAGGGTTTCTGTCCTGCCTGGTTCCCACAATCATTAAGTCCCAAAGAAATCACACAGAGGTCTACATTAACTATAAACTGATTGGACCATTAGTTCAAGCTTCTTATAAACTCTTATAACTTATTATTCTAGTATATGTTAGCCACATGGCTCGGTTCCTTTTTCAGTGGCATAGTCACATCTTGCTTCTTCTTTGTCTGGACAGGACTGCAGAGGAATGGGCTTTCTTCTTCCAGGAATTCTCTTGTTCTCATTGCCCTGCCTCTACTTCCTGTTTGGTTGTCCTACCTATACTTCCTGCCTGGCTACTGGCTAATCAGTATTTATTTAAAACATAATTAAAAGAATACAGAATTGTACCATACCACTTCCCCCTCTTTTTTTTAAACAAAGGAAAATAAGAGAATGTGGGGCAAAGGGAATACTCTTCCATTGGGTGGAAGTGCAAAATGTATGTCCCTTTTAGATATCAGTATGGCGACTTCTCAGAAAATTAGGAAACAATCTTCCTTAAAATCCAGCAATATCAATTTTGAGTATATACCCAAATGCTCAATCATACCATAAGGGCATGTGCTTAACTGTGTTCATAGCAGCATTGTTTGTCATAGAAAGAACCTGGAAACAACTTAAATGCCCCTTGATAGAAGATTGGATAAGGAAAATGTGGTACATTTACACAATAGAGTACTACACAGCAGAGAAAAATAATTACATCTTGAAATTTACAGGCAAATGGATGGTTGTAGAAAACATCATATTGATAACTCATCATAATCAGATAACTCAGACCCAGAAAATAATTATCACATGTAATCACTCATAAGTGGTTTTTAAACATAAAGCAAAGAAAATCAGCCCATAAATCACAATCCCAGAGAACCTAGACAACAATGAGTACCCTAAGAGAGACATACATGGATCTAATCTACATTGGAATCAGTAAAAGACAAGATCTGCTGAGTAAATTAAAGTGGGAGCATGGGGACTTTAGGGGAGGGTTGAAGGTGAGGGGAGAGGCAGGTAGAGAAGCAGAGAAAAAATGTACAGCTCAATAAAAATCAATTAAAAAAAGGAAAATTCATTTGGATGTGAAGGAATGTTATAAATACAAGTGTTTAAAAATTGTAAAATATAAATAAAATGTTTGACTTTTCATGAGTACCATTGATATTTTCTTCATATTAATGTTATCTTATATTTTGCCCAGAAAGATTAAAACCTTTATCACAAAATACAGAAAAAGAAATGACTACAAGTTAAAATTTTATTTAATTAGTTATTATTGACAATCATATATTTTACATATTATACATTTTCAAAACATTACATATATTTATAATATATATGGTGTTCACTCATCACTATACTCATTATAATCTCCATCTCATCACTATAAACCTTCCCTCCTTATTGATAGAAACATTTCTACATTCACGTGTTTTGTTTTGTTTTCACTGGAGGCCCGGTGAATTCATCCATGATCATTCTATGATCATGTGTTTGGAATGCCCACTAGAGCCTGGTAGGCTTTTCCATGTACACAAATGAAGACAGTTATTGCCTTTTTCATGAAACCTGTTAGTAAACCATAGTTTATCAAAGTGGATTACAGCCCTATATGCTGATCTCTGGTCAGTGATTAACTGTACATGAGGTGCAATCTTATGCAGACAATCAAAGCTTCACTCACACGTGGCTTTTAGTCATAAATCAAAGAAAATGAGGCTACAATTTTGTAATCCCAGAGAACCTAGACAACAATTAGGACCCTAAGGGAGACATGCATGGATATAATGTACATTGGAAGTAGAAAAAGACAAGACCTCCTGAGTAAATTGGGAGCATGGAAACCATGGGAGAGGGTTGAACAAGAGGGTAAAAGAAGAGAGGGGAGCAGAGAAAAATGTATAGCTCAATAAAATCAATAAAAGACTATGCATGATAAAAAGAAACCTGGCTCTACAAAAATTCTCAGGAATCCAAAAGGATGACCCCATCTGAGACCCTACCTAAACAATAGAGAAGAGGGTGCCGAAACTACTCTTGCCCTGTAGTCAGATTGATGAATATCTGAAATATCACTATAACACCTTTATCCAACAACTGATTGAAACCGAGGCAGAGACCCGCATCAGAGCACTGGACTGAACTCCCAGAGTCCAGCTGAAGAGTGGGAAAAGTGAGACTATGAGTATATAGGTCAAGACCATTATGGATACACCCACTGAAGCAATCTGCTGAGAAACTCACCAAAACCAGCCAGATTAGGAAGGAACAAGCATAGGACCAAAATAGTCCCTCTGATTGTGGTTGACAGTTTGCATGGCTGGGCAGACTGAGGTGCCACTGACAATAGTGGCACTAGGATATATCACTACTGCTTTTACTGGCTTTTTGGAAACTATTCTCTTTGGATGGATACCTTGCTGAATCTAGATATAGTAGGGGTGTAGACCTTCCCCAAAGCAATGTGCTTTACCCTTTCTGAGGAGTGGATGGGGCCCAAATGAGAGGTTAAGTGAAGGGAATGAGAGGAGGGGAGAGAGTGGAAACTTGGATTAGTATGTATAATGAAAAAAGATAGTTTGTTTTCTTTGTAAAAAATAAAAATGAAAAAGGGCTACAGATCTAAACAGAATTCTTGACAGTTGAATCTCAAATGTCCCGAAGACATTAATGGAACTGTATAACATCCTTAACCAAGAGGGATATACAAATCAAAATGATTCTGAGGTACCATCTTACACTAGTCAGAATGGCTTAGATCAAAAATACTGAGGAAAGCTTATGCTGGAGAGGATGTGAAGTAAGGTGAACACTTCTCCACTGCTGGTGGGAGTGAAAACTTGTACAGCCACAGAAAATGTGGTACATTTATATGATTATTACTTAGCTGGAAAAAAAATGACATCCTGAAATTTTAGGCAAATGGATGGAGCTAGGATAAAACTTCTCAAGTCAGAAAGACAAACACAATATGTGATCATTAATAAGAGAATACTATATATAAAGCAAAAAATAATCAGACTACAATCTCAAGTTCCAGAAAAGCTAGGTAACAAGGAGAACCCTAAAAAAGACACATGAATCACCCTGGGAAGGAGAATTAGATAAAATCTCCTGTGTAATCTGGAAGCAAGGGGTAGTAGAGGGGAGGTGATGTAGGATGAAAACATGAGGGAATAGGATGTTAAGTTGGGTGTGAGACAGAGTATGAGCGACAGAGTGTGAGAGCAAGCAAAGATATATCTTGATAGATGGAGCCACTATGGGGTTAGGTTTAAATCAGGTAAAAGGGAACTTCCCAAGAATCTGCAAGGATAATCAGAGCTAAGACTCCTAGTATTAATGGGAGAGGAGTTCTGAACTAGCCTCCCCTGTATTCAAATTGGTGAATACCCCACCAGTCATCATAGAGCCTTCATCCAGTAACTAATGGATCCAGATGCAGAGATCCACAACCAAGCACAAAGCTGAGCTCTAGGAATTCAGTCGAAGAGAAGGAGAAGGGCATATATGAGCAAGGGAGTTCAAGATCATGACAGGGAAATCTATAGCAACAGCTGAATCATGCTCATAGGAACTCATGAACTCTAGACCAACACTGTGGAGCCTTCATGAGACCAAAGTAGGCTCTCTGCAAGTGGACAACAGTTTTGTTGTTTGCTCTATCTGAGGGGCCTCTGCAGTGGAAACAGGATCTATTCCTCCTGGTCTGTCCCTGATGCATGAACTAGATTTTTGGACCTTCCCTATGGTGGGAGGCCATTCTGAGTTTACATGCAGGGGAGGGGCTTAATCTTTCTGGATTTTCTGAATTCCATGAGAGGCCTTACCCATTGGGAGGAGTAGATGTGAAGTGGATGTGGGTGGGGGAAGATAAGGGGACACAGAAGGAGGGGTGGAAGGGAGAACTGTGTTTGGAATGTAAAATCAAATAAAAAATAAGAAATAAGTTTTTTACAAAAGAAAAGGAGTATAGAAATTTTAAAAAGTCAGGGCTTCAGGGCATAGGCTGCAGAGAATAAAAAGCTGAAAACAGAATTTTATAAAGACAATCAAAGAAATGTCTAAAGAAACTTCTTACCGTTATTTGTGACTTTGAGCCCTAGAATGAAAGATCAAACTTCTAAGGGTCAGATGTTCAGTTCCAGTCTCTTCTTCCAAATATTGTACCTCTATAAGAGGTGTCTAATCTTTAAAGTGCTTGACTGTTTCATTTTGTGCTTGATAATCTATCTAAGAGGTTAACGACTGACTCAACCTCATAGAGTTGTATAGGAAAAGTGAGAAAATAAATGCATACATTGGCCAATAAATGAAAGAATGAGGAAGGAAAGAAAGAAGGAAAGAAGAAATCCCTACTTTCAATGATGTTCGTTCTCATAGAGGCAGTTCTGAAATCATCAGAATGTCTGATCCATTTGCTTTTTAAATTGACTTCTGAATTTTGAAAAATGATTTCAGATTTTAACATGGGGTTATATAGAATCAAGGCAGAAATTATAAAGCCCTCAGTTGATAAGTCTCCATCTAGTACACAATTGTACCTCAGGGATGAATAGGACATTACTAACATTCAAATATTCACAGAGTATTTGAAATAATGAGTGTCTATGTAGATAATCTTCTCTCTACATAGGTAGAGCATAAAGAACAGCACAAATGTGACCTTTATCATGGACTTTCCCCAAGTTTAATAGCCTAGTGAACATGGAGGGCTAGAAGGATAGAAAGTCATGGCAAGTCTGCCTTCTCCCATTCTTCCCTTATAGGAAAGTAATCAATTCCTTGGATTCATGGCTTAATATAGTCTGTGAAGACCCTTGCCCTCATTCATCATTTACCAAATTTGAGTAACAAATTTCTATTAAGTCACATGAGATAAAAGTGCACGATTCTGTTGGAGCCTGATCCTCTATTCTACTCATGCCCAGTGTTGATAGGGACTAAGTGGGGTTCCAACCAGGCTAATCATGGTAGTCCAGGAAGACTTCACATGGAGCAAGCCCTCAAAGTACCATAAAATCATGATCATTGCTGATTCCTTGTTTGCAATTTTAATTCAGACACAATAATCTTGAATAAGAGTCTTCTAGAATCCCAGGAAAAAGCTGCCAAAAACTGTAATTAGTATGCTGGTGTTCATCAACCATATTGAAGGTTTGTGTAAGAGGGACAAAAAAATTAAACATTTGTGAAAAACAGGTGTGCAGTTCCCTTTGGGAAAGGAAAAACCCCAGAGGTGGAAGTCCACTATATGTACTCTGGGTGGAGAGTTTTATAGGATCCCTTGGACTTTCTCTTCCCTAATGGTTCTATTTAAATAAACATTTCCTGCCTTTCTGTCTTCTCTTCTTTCAGTATCTTCTGTGGGAAAGAAACTGCTATTTAAGGAGATAGCTCTTGCTTTTCCTGTGTACCTATACAGTTAAGAAGAGTCCCTCAAAAATTTTCTCCTTGCTCAATTAGTTCAATGTCTCTTACTCTCAAATATATATATATATATATATATATATATATATATATATATATATATATATATATATATATAGTGTGTGTGTGTTTGTGTGTGTGTGTACATATGTATCCTATTAAGTCTATTTTTTCTGTTTTGTATTTATGGCTTCATGGCTGTCCACTTTGTATTGTAATACCAATCATGGGGCTTATCCATGAGAAAGTATAATTCTTCCTCCCTCAGCAGTTTCAGCCTATAATTCTTTGTTCAGTGAGGTAAAACCATGAGATTCTTCCTCTTCTGTGGTAGCATGTCCACTAATATTGGTTTTCTCTTGGAATTGTTTATGCAATCATTTCAAGAAAAGACTGTTTCACAGATGACTTCTTGCTATCCTGGGTCTTACAAATTTTTGTTCTCTCTTCCAAAGCATGTCCAAGATCATGAATAGATGAACTGTGATCCATTCTTCTTGACTGCTCATGATCCACTATTTTCTGAATTGTGTACAGTTGCCATTTTTAATAATAGTTTTCGTTTACTATAAAGAGATGTTTCTTTGATTGGAGGGTGTATAGCTATACTAGTTTTTAAGATTTGAATGAGGTAAAATTGATACTGATCTAGAAAAATGAGTATATATATATATATATATATATATATATATATATATTATCTTTTGTAATCCATGATGTGATTAACTCTGGTAAGTTTACTATGTTTCTAGTGCCAAGCATGCCTCAAGACCAATTAGACAGCTGTTTGGTTAGCATCAACTTTTAATGCTACCTACTGTTCCTTTACCATGGTTTCCTAGACCATGTTGTCTAGTCATTGCTGAGAGTCACTAAAACCAAGTAAATGAGAGGATAACTCACTGATGAAATGACTTTACAGTTTATAGTTGCCAAAACTGACAAAAAGTGCAATGGAACAAAATATGTTTCATACATGTATTTCCTCAAATGAAAACAAAGAAGTAAAAACAAAGCTGGAAAGAAGGCTCAGTGGGTAAAGGACCTGATTGAAAAGCCTTAAAACCTCAGTTGGAACACTGGGACCCACACAGTGAAAGGAGAGAGTTGATGCCTGAAAACTTCCATACAAACACATGCACACATGTACAAGTAAATGAGTGTAAAAACATAATGTAAAAGATGTTTTTCTTTTAGTTCAGGGCCATCTATCAAAGGAAGATTGTAAATTCTTGCTGAAGGCAATTAGAGAGTTCAATACACCTGGTCAACACACCAACTTTCTACCTTTTCTTTTTCTTTCTTTTTTTTTTTTTTTTTTTTTTTGGTTTTTCGAGACAGGGTTTCTCCGTAGCTTTGGTGCCCGTCCCAGAACTAGCTCTTGTAGACCAGGCTGGCCTCGAACTCCCAGAGATCCGCCTGCCTCTGCCTCCTGAGTGCTGGGATTAAAGGCGTGTGCCACCACCGCCCGGCCATCTACCTTTTCTTTTATTAAGAATAGCTATACACACAGACATAAAAAAAATTTTTTCCACACCATTGAAACTAAATCATGTTTAGTCAATTTTTATATTATACAAATCCTTTAAAGAAGAATAATGTTATATAAATATCAGTTACTAAGAGTTTAACTGTCATAGGGAACCTCAAATTTATCTTTCTACTCTTCATTTTGTTGATTTGTGATTTTTGTGTTTACACATGTATATGAATGTTCACATGAGTGTGGGCACTCATGTAGGTTTGAATGTTCAGGCAGCTGTGTGCAAAAGCATAGGGGATCCATGATTTTCATGTTGAATATCTTCTTTCATCACTTTCCATTTTATTTACTGAGGAAAGTCCTCTTGCTGAACTCAGGGTTATCTGGTTCTATTTAGTATAGTTAGATACTTTGAAATTGGGAAGAAAGTTTAATATCCTGTCTCTGACTCTCAGATTCTGGGATCACAGCCAGCACAGTTAAGAAATCTGCTCAGGTTTTTCTGTGGATTTATGGGAAACTCTCATTCTCATGTTTGCAAGAGCAGTGCTACTTCCATGGAGCCATCCTCATAGTCCTCACACATTCTTTCTAATGTTTGCATTATGGGAATTACAGGAGGTTTTCTCATAAGTATGAAGTTAAAACCCAAGCGTGAATCAATATAAAATTTTAGTTAGATTTTAAAAATATCCAAAAGGGGAAGAGTTGACTGAAGTATAAACTTCTTTAGCCTTTATCCAATCATTATTGAGTTTTTGCCTTGAGAAAGCTTATTTTGTATTTAATAATTCATTGTCATATACCCTATGAGAAATATATCTGGGATTTGGCAAGATGATTTATAATCTTCTTTCACAGAATGATTACACTTTCCAAATGATACTGTTCAATCATGCTTCAGTATCATTGTTTGCTTTTTTATACATATATTTGCTCTATTTAAAAACTCATGCTTGAATTTTGATTGCCCGTATATCCAAAATCTCATCTATTTAGCACAGATTTTTCTATTTTAGAATACAGGAAGTTAATATATGCCTTAATGAGCTTTTGAGTTTTATTTTTATATATTTGAATGTTTTCTATTTCAGCTAATGGATGATCTACTCAATAATTAAAATTAATTTGGATACATTTTACAGATCAAAAGAAAAGATTCAAAATAATTTCTGTCACTAAAGTAAAAACAAAACTGAAAATATTATATCATGGAAGTAAATTGTTCAACACCAAGACTTCTTGAGTATAAAACATGAAGTAAAATATTATCAATTGCACCATGTTCATGTCTCCCTAGGAATAGTGTCACAGTGTCATTGTTATCCCTCATTGCCTTCTGCCTGTGTTCATCACAAACACAGATCACACATGAGCCAATTTTATTTCTTTAGTTTGTCCTATTTAAAGTCACAATTAGCATAGCAAAATATATGAAAAATATTTACACCATATTTTCATCCCTACCCTAGTAGAATGAGGAATGGACTCATAGCCAGCCTAGACTACACTGTGAGTTCCAAACAAAACTGGGATATGAAGTGAAATTTTGTACCCCAAGAAATGACCTTCTAAAAGCTTAGTTCATTATGAATACAGAAGACTTGAGATATGAGTAAAATAATCTGAGCACGTGTGCACCTGGTGATGAAGGTCAATGATAAAGTGCTTGATTAGTATTTATTAAGGACTATACTTAATCTCCAGAACACAGATATAAAGAAAGAAATTATGGTCATATTCTAAGTCATTTCATTAAAATTATTATCTGAGCTGGAAAGATGTCTTTAAAATCAAAGCATCTTCTGCTCTTTATTTGGACTGAAGTTCAGTTCTGAACACACACTTTGAATTGCTTAGACTTGCAAGTCTACCTCCAGGCTGTCTAGTGCACTCTTCTAGCCTCTGTAGACAGGCAGACACACACACACACATACATACACACACACACGTACACTCATACACACACACACACACACACACCACAATGTTGATATAAACCTTAACGCAAAAACAAAATTAATAAAAATAGAGTCTTAGTCATAAAGAATACACCTTTTTGTCTGTAGTAATGGCTCAGTGATAAGAAGCATTTGTTGCTCTTTCAGAGAACAGGTGGCTGACAAGTGTCTGTAATACCAGTCCCAGAGTAGCAATTATCTTTATCTGGCTCTATAGGCAATACACTTCTTTGTATACAGATACACAGATACAAACATATTTAGAACTGAAGTCCTAAAGTAAGAACAAAGTTTCAGTATTTAGATGATTAACAAAATTAGCCCTCCAAATATATATAAAACATTTTAAATTATGGAAAGCATAATGAGCTCAATAATAATGTTATAACACATTTTACCAAAGAAAGAAAATAAATGTTTTATAATATATAAAAAGGACTGGCAGCCTCAAAATAAAGGGGATTTTAATGAATACTTGGAAACAATACATGTATAAGATTATAGGTCAGGCAGTGGTGGCACACTCCTTTAATCCCAGCACTCAGGAGGCAAAGGTAAGCCGATCACCATGAGCTAAAGGCCAGCCTCATTTACGAAAGCTAGTTCCAGGAGATACTCCAAAGCTACAGAGAAACCCTGTCACTAAACACACATACACACACACCAGATTACTAAGAAAAAGGTATATGTTCTTTATTTAAAATTTGTTAGATTTTTTAAAAGAAAAAAAACAGCAATCCAAGTTCCCACTCCCTACCCTCCTCCCATTCCCTCCACAAACCCTCCCACTCCACTCCCATCTTATCCTCAGAGAGGGTAGGACACATTGCTTTGTGGAAGGTCCAATGCCCTCCCTTCTATATCTAGGCTAAGCAAGGGATCCCAAAAAAGATGGGATCCCAAAGATCCAGTACATGCAGTAGGGATAAATCCTGATGCCACTGCCAGTGGCCCTCAGTCAGCCCCAGCCATCAACTGTCAACTACATTCAGAGGGACTCGTTTGACCCTATGCTTGTTCCTTCCCATTCTGGCTAGATTTGGCTAGCTCCTCTTAGCTCAGGTAAACTGTTTCAGTGGGTGAAGCCATCATGGTCTTGACCACTTTGCTCATATTCTCAGTCTTTCCACTCTTCAACTAGATTTTTGGGAGCTCAGTACAGGGCTCCGATGTGGGTCTCTGCCTCTGTTTCCATTAGTTGCCAGATAAAGGTTCTATGGTGATGTTTAAAATAATCAACAGTTTGATTACAGGGCAAATCAAGATCGTGCCCCCTCTCCTCTATTGCTTAGGGTCTTAGCTGGGGTCATCCCTGTGGATTCCTGGGAATTTCTCTAGAGCCAGTTATCTGCTAATCCTATAATGGCTCCCTCAATCAAGATATCTCTTTCCTTGCTCTCATCTCTGCCCTTTCTCCATCTCAACTATACCATTCACTCAAGTTCTCCTCAACCATCCCTTTCTCCACACCCCTTACACTTCTACCCTCCCTTCTCCCACCCCCATGCTCTCAGTTTTGTCAGGTGATCTTGTCTGGTTCCAATTTCCAGTCTACATATGTTTTTCTTTGGATTCACCTTATTACTTAAGTTTTTATAGGATCATGAACTATAGGCTTAATGTCCTTTATTTATAGATAGTATCCACTTATGAGTGAGTACATACCATATTCATCCTTTTGAGTCTGGGTTACTGCACTCAGGATAGTGTTTTCTACTTCCATTCATTTGCATGAAAAGTTCAAGATGTCATTGTTATTTTTACTGCTGAGTAGTACTCTAATGTGTAAATGTGCCACATTTTCTTTATCCATTCCTCAGTTGAGGGGCATTTAGGTTGTTTCCAGGTTTTGGATATTACAAACAATGCTACTATGAACATAGTTGAACAAATACTTTTGGGTATATGCCCAAGAGTGGTATTGCTGGATCCTGAGGTATGTTGATTGCCAATTTTCTGAGAAACTGCCCTAGTGTTTTCCATGGTGGTTGTACAAGTTTGCATTCCCACCAACAATGGATGAGTGCTCCCCTTATTCCACATCCTCTCCAGCATAGGTTATCATTGGTGTTTTTGATTTTAGTCATTCTGACAGGTTAAGATAGTATCCCAAGGTTGTTTTGATTTGCATTTCTCTGATAGCTAAGGAAGTTAAACATTTCCTTAAGTGTCTTTTGGGCATTTGAAATTCTTCCGTTGGAAATCTCTGTTTAGTTCCATACCCCATTTTTTAATTGAGTTATTTAGAATTTTAATGTCTAGTTTCTTGAGTTCTTTCTATATTTTGGAGATCAGTCCTTTGTCTGATGTGGGGTTGGTGAAGATCTTTTCCCTTTTAATAGGCTGCCTAGTATCTTATTAAGTGTGTCTTTGCTTTACAGAAGCTTCTCAGTTTCAGGAGGTCCTATTTATTTATTGTTGCTTTCAGTGTCTGTGCTACTGGGGTTATATTTAGGAAGTGGTATCCTGTGCCATGCATTGAAGACTACTTCCAACTTTCTTTTCTATCAGGTTTACTGTGGTCAGATTAAAGTTGAGGTCTTTAATCCATTTGGAGTTGAGTTTTGCGCATGGTGATAGATATGGCTATATTTTTATTTTCTATGTGTTGACATCCAGTTATGCTAGTACCATTTTTGAAGATGCTTTCCTTTTTCCATTGTATAATTTTAGCTTCTTTGTCAAAAATCAGGTGATCATAAGTATGTGGATAAATATCCTGGGCTTTGATTCAATTCCATTGGTCAATCTTTCTGTTTCTATGCAAATACCAAGCTGTTTTCATTACTATAGCTCTGTAATAGAGCTTGCTTGATGTCAGAGATGGTGTAGCCTCATGGAAACATTTTTGCAATGCCCATTCTGTTTCTATTATGTGGAACACTTTGAGCAGTATAGATATTAGCTTTTCCTGGAAGTTCTGGTAGAATTCTGCACTAAAACCATCAGGCCATGGGCTTTTTTTGGTTGGGAGGTTTTTTATGACAGCTTCTATTCCTTGCAGTTTGTAGGTCTACTTAAATTGCACACCTGGTCTTGATTCAATTTTGGTATATGGTATCTATCTAAAAAAATTGTCCATTTCTTTTACATTTACCGATATTGTTTTGGAATATAAATCCAGATAATGATTCAGAGAATGATGATTCTCTGAATTTCCTCAGTGTCTGTTGTTATGTCCCCATTTAAATTTCTAATTTTGTCAGTTTGAATGTTCTCTCTCTGCCTTTTGATTAGTTTGGATAACTGTTTGTCTACCTTGTTGATTTTCTCAAAGAACCAGCTTTTTGTTTCATTGATTCTTGGTTCTTTGTTTCTATATTGTTGATTGCAGCCCTCAATTTGATTATTTCATGTCTGTCTTCTACTCCTCCTGGGTGAGTCTTCTTCTTTTTGTTCTAGAGCTTTCAGGTGTGCTGTTAAGTCACTAATGTGAGCTTCCTCTGTTTTCTTTATGTGGGTACTTAGTGCTATAAACTTACCTCTTAGCACTGCTTTCATAGTAGGGTTGGCAAGAGACTTTAACCTAGAGTGGCTCCCAAGAGCCCAAGGCAATGTCCCCAGTTAGTTCCTTGGGCAGCTGAGGATAGGGAACCTGAAATGACCCTATCCTATAGCAATACTGACGAATATCTTGCATATCACCATAGAACCTTCACCTGGTGATGGATGGAAATAGAGACAGAGACCCACACTGGAGCACTGGACTGAGCTCTCAAGGTCCCAATGAGAAGCAGAAGGAGGGAGAACCTGAGCAAAGAAGTCGGGACCACGAGGGGTGCACCCACCCACTGAGACAGTGGGTCTGATCTACTTGGAGCTCACCAGGGCCAGCTGGACTGTGACTGAAAAAGCATGGGATGAAACCGGACTCTCTGAACATGGCGAACAATGAGGGCTGATGAAAAGCCAAGGACAATGGCACGGGGTTTTGATCCTACTTAATTTTCTGGCTTTGTGGGAGCCTAGCCAGTTTGGATGTTCACCTTCCAAGATATGGACGGAGGGGGGAGGACCTAAGACTTACCATAGGGCAGGGCACCCTGACTGCTCTTTGGATTAGAGAGGGAGGGGGAGAAGGGTGGGAGGAGGGAGAGAAGGGTGGGAGGAGGGGAAGGGAGGTGGGAGGCTGGGAGGAGGCGGAAACTTGCTTTTTTTTTTCCTTTTCTCAATAAAAAAAAAAACTGAAAAAAAAGGAAAAAAATGCAGAATGCATCAAAGGACTGAAACTATAAAGTTATTAGAAGGAAACAGTAGGTAGATATTTAAAGCAATTCTGAAATGATAACAGTTCCTTTACATGTCTCATAGATCCAAAATTATTCTTTGAAGATGGGCTATTGCCCTAATTTTAGCATTAAAAATCCCAAGAACTCTTATTTCAGGGAGATCATTGAATATGAGTTTCTATGTCAAGGAAATTGATAAGAATTTCACAGATTCTTGGAGGGAATAATATTGTTTGAAACATTAAAAGGCTGTACTAAAAATAACGAGGTTTCATAAAAAAAATAATAACTGGAAACACAAGAAAATATCTAGCACTTAAATCTACTGTTTATCAAGCCTCCATGTGCATTATATGTTTTCTGATGTTTATGTTTTGTTCAAGATCCCATGTGTGTTCTCTTTCTGTGGTATGTTTTGTCTGTAGCTATGAAGGTAACTGAAACTGTATTACACATGAAGAATATCTCATGTATAACAGACCCAATAATTTGGATTTATGGCTGTTGGATTTGTTGAGCCTGCCTTACATTGTTTTCTTAGCTAGTCTTGAACTCCTATGTTTAATTTATCTCAGGGCCTCAGCTTCTTTGGAGTATCGAAAAATAAAGATTCGTGCTGCAAAAAAAAAAATGTGTGTGCACACTCATGTAGGTTTGAATGTTCATGCTGCTGTGTGCATGAGCACAGGGGACCCATGAATTTCCTGTTGAGTGTCTTCTTCCATCACTTTCCATTTTATCTACTAAGGAAAGTTCTCTTGCTGAACTCAGAGTTATCTGGTTCTATCTAGTTTAGTTAGATACTTTGAAAGGGGGATGAAAGTTTAATATCCTGAGTACTGGGATTACAGCAGCACATCTGCTCAGGTTTTTCTGTGGATTTATGGGGTTTGCAAGAGCAGTGTTTCCTCCATGGAGATACCCTCACAGCCCTCATACATTCTTTCTAATGTTTACATTTTGAAAATTACAAGAGGTTGTCTCATAAGTGTTATCTTGAAACCCAGGTGTGAATCAATATAAAATTTTACTTCGACTTTAAAATTCCTCAGAAGGGGAACCTTCTCTAGCCTCTACCTAATCATTATTAATTTTTTGCTTTATGTAGCTTACAATGTATGTAATAAAATTCATTGTCATATACCCATTGAGAAATGAGTCTGGGATTTACAAGGTGATTTATATTTTACTTCACAGAATTTTTACCCTTCTGAACGAGACTGTTCAATCTTACTTAAGTATCATTGGTTTTTTCCAGAGATATGTTTGTTCTATTTAGAAACTTATGCTTTAATGTTAACTGCCTGTGTGTGTCCAAAACCTCATCTATTTAGTATAGGTTTTTCAATTTTGGAGTACATGTATTTAATATATGCCCTAATGAGCTTTTGAATTTTATTTTTATGTATTTGAATGTATTCTGTTTCAGTTAATGGATGATCTACTTAATAATTACAAGTAGTTTGAATATATTTTACAGATGCAGAGAAATAATTCTAAACAATTTCTGTTACTAAAGTAAAAAAAAACAAAACTACAAATATATAGAGGAAGTAAAATGTTCAATACTGAGGCTTCATGAGTCTTAAACATAAAATACTGTCAATTGCACCAGGTTCGTGTCTCCCTAGGAATAGTGTCACAGTGTCATTGTTATCCCTCACTGCCTTCTGCCTGTGTTCATCAAAATCACAGAACACATGAGTCCATTTTATTCCTGTACTTGGTTCTGTTTTTCTTCCAGTAAATGTCTTTAAAGTCACAATTATCATCACAAAATACAGGGAAAATATATACACCATATTTTCAGCCCATTACTAGGAGAATGAGGCATTGGCACATAGCCAGCCTAGACTACCCAGTGAGTTCTGTACTAAACTGGGATATGAAATAAAATTCTTCACCCCAAAAAATAATCTTCCAAAATCTTAGTTTATTATGAATATAAAAGACATGAGATATGAGAAAAACATTCTGAACACTTGTGGACCTGGGGATGAAGGTCAATGATATAGTGCTTGATTACTATGTACTAAGTACTGTGCATAATCTCTAAAACAGAAATAAAAGAAATTATGATCAGAGTATAAATCATTTAATCAAAAATATTATGTGAACTGGGAAGATAGCTCAAAGATCAAAGCACCCTCTGCTGTTTCTATAGACTGAAGTTCAGTTCTGAACATCCACACTTTAAATTATTCAAAATTGCAAGTCTACCTCCAGGTTGTTTAGTGCACACTTCTGGCCTCTGAAAACAAACAGACAGGCACACACACACACACACACACACACACACACACACACACACAAACACGCACACACCACAATAATCAAATAAATCTTAAAGCAAAAACAAAGTCTTGCTAATAAAGAGTACATTCTTATTCTGTTGAAATGGCTCAGTGGTAAAACACACTTGTTGATCTTTCAGAGGACAGGAGTTTGGTTCTAGCACCCATAACAGGTGGCTTTCAAGTGTCTGTAACAGTTGCTCCAGAGGATCAGATATCTTCCTCTCACCTCTATGGGCACTAAACTTCCCTGAACAGAGATACACAAATATAAACATATTTAAAAATGAAGACCTAAATTAAGAACAAAGAACAAAGTTTCAGTATTTAGATGAGTAACAGAATTCGCCTTCCAAATACATAAAAATCTCTTTTAAATTATAAAAAGTATAGTGAGTTCAAGAACAGTGTTATCTGGACTGACCTCCCAACGTCTAGATGAAGAGCAGAAGGAGGTAGAACATGAGCAAGGAAGTCCGGACCGCGAGGGGTGCATCCACCCACGGAGACGGTGGGACTCATCTAATGGGAGCTCACCAAGGCCAGCTGGACTGGGACTGAAGGAGCATGTGATCAAACCGGACTCTCTGAATGTGGCTAACAATGAGGGCTTACTGAGAAGCCAATGATAATAGTACTGGGTTTTGATTCTACTGCATGTACTGGCTTTTTGGGAGCCTAGTCTGTTTGGATGCACACCTTCCTAGACCTGGATGGAGGGGGGAGGACCTTAGCCTTCTCACAGGGCAGGACACCCTGACTTCTCTTAGGACTGGAGAGGGAGGGGGAGTAGGGGGAGTGTGAAGGAAATGGGAGGAGAGGAGGAGGTGGAAATTTTTAATAAATAAATAAATTTTTGAAAAAGAACAGAGTTATAACATTTTACCAAAAAATGTCTTATAATATGTAAAATAAATTGCAACCAAATAATAGGGGGAAATTTGATTAATATTTGAATATAATACATGCATAAGATTCCTAAGGAAAATGTGTATGTTCTTATGATGATTGTTAACAGCTGAATTGACTAATCAGGAGATAGTTGAGCCAACCATTTAGTCCATTTTGCACATGCTTAAAGGGAAAAAGCTCCACATACAACACTATCTTTTATTTCATCCCAATATGTATAAGAAAATATTAAAATGGATTTAAATACAATACCAGAAAAATTAGATGCAAAATTATACCAACATAAAAATGGTTTTTTTTTACTTTAATGTCACTGTACATTACTTATAGTTAAAAGCCAATGAGCCACTGTTAAACTCAACACAATTACAGATACGGAAGCATAAGAGAAAACACAACATTGGATTAAATATGTTTATTAATTAACAAGGGTAATGTCTGAAAAAGCATTTCTGTTATCTCAACATCTATTATTTACTTGGCTCCCACAGAAACTGAGCCTAACTAGGATTTACAGTTTCATTAATTGTTTTCTATTACGTCATGAGTCAAAACCAAAGCAATCAAGTTTATATCATAAAATTGATTACAGACTTATAAGAGTTATGTGTTAGTTACTTTCCTTATTGCTGTGACCAAATATATAATAAGAAGTAATTTTAAGGAGGAAGGATATTTGGGGTTTGTTGCTTTAAGGCATAGTCCAACATGGGTGGAGTATGTGTGGCAATAGAGGTTTCACACATCTGTGCATAAGCAAGCAGGGAAAGGAAGATCACCGTGATCAGAGAGCTTTCTTCTCTCAGTTTTTCATTTAGTTGGAGACACAAGCCCCCAGGAATATCCTTCAGGGTGTATCTTCCCTCCAAGGTTAAAACCTTCTCAATATGCCCTAAAAGGCAAATCCAGGGTTGTATCTTAAGGATCCCAAATGTAGTCAAACTGACAATAAAGTGGATTCATGAAGGTGATAGAATGTGTTATACCATAGGCAAATAGCACTTTTCAATGAATCAATCTTCAGATACTCATAATCAATGCCAAATATAGCAATACAATGTCTTTCCTCTTGATAACCATGCCTCATACAGTTTTGTATATCCTATACTTTTACATTATAATAAAACATATAATTACATTTGAGACCAAATCGATAATTTCAACTTCTGCAGGTAGACTTTTTCTCATGCATCCTATAAGAAGTAACCAATTCTCATATCAAAAAAGCAAATGTTAGTTGGGAGAAGTTTTTACATGCTTGCATGTACCACATTTAGTCTACTAGAGAAATGATATCTGGATTAACCTCTAAAAAAATTATCACTAATCAGGAGATGGTCTGTGCTTCTGTGTCTTTAGCTTCATCCTGAGTTACAGCAGCTGCATTTTCTCACTTCTCAAGAAACTGAAAAAAAAAACCCAGTCCAAATCTTTGTTCAATATATGGGGACGATGGACCTTATTTTTTGTTCCAGAATATTCTTTAAGTCAGGCATACTTTTAAAAAAGGTACCAATATTCAACGTTTCAATGTGTTAGTTCTAAGGGATATACAGTTTTCTTCAGGGATGTAGGCTTTGTTGGAGTGCCTGTGTTCCAGTGTATGTCTCTCCACTCATGCCTATTCTGGAAATTTCTAATGGATTCAGTGAGTTTAAAACAAGAGTGCATGAAGTTTAGGGGAGTCGGAAACAAAGCTCAGGGAGGACTTGGAGCAGATTTAGTGGGGAGATATTGAACATGGATATCAATTTTCCAAATAATTTTTAAAAATCTTCATATTATTGTTGACTTTCAAATATCTCACAATCAACTTAAACTTCTTTTTTATCAACTAATAAAAATCTTATCAATAAAATAATGAAAAGTAAGGCACTTTTAGACAATGGTTTGCAGCACTGTTATCTTCACGGATTGCCCATAACTACTTCTTTAATTTACAGACCTAGCTCCAAGATACTGATGGGAATGTCCCAAGAAATGCAGACACACAAACACACACACACACACACACACACACACACACACACACACACAGACACTAGCTAAAATTAGAAACTCTTCTTCACAGCCCTTTCTTGGTAACTTGAGCAAAAAGAGAAATGCTCATTAGAGGATTAAAACTATGTTTCAATGGCATCTGAAGCAGTGTCTAAGTGGTTAAGAGCTACTGTTTTTTCCTGAAAGTTGGTTTACTAGCACTATTGTTGAGCAATTGGTGACAATCATAGTTTTACTCAAGGAGATCTGAAGCCCTCTTCTGGCTTCAATAGTTACTTTCACACATGAGGCATTCATATAGATATAGATAGGTAGAGAGATGATATATAGATAGAGAAATAGAGAGATGATATAGAGATATAGAGATGATATAGAGAAATAGAGATATAGATATAGATATCATATGTATGATAAGAAAAATAAAATTATAGTGGCCTAGAGAAATTGTTAAGTGGTTATACCAATGCCTGCTACACTAGAGGGCCTAGGTTTAATTTTTACTTGGCAGGACCCAAATAGTTGTAGCTTTGGTTCCTGGCATCTGACACTCTTCTGGCCTATATGAACAATAGGCCTGTATGTGATACACTTACATACACATTTACAAAACACTCAAACACATAGACTAAGATAGAATTATATTAAGATTAAATTCAGTGTCCAATTTAAAATCGAAGAAATCAAGGTGAACAAAAGAAGGGCCACACTTTCTAACTCAACTGAAATCCTATCACTTTGACTCACTCTAAAAATGCATGTCCAAGATTCACCACAAATCACAGAAGAGAAGTTATCTTAACAATAACTTTCTTCAGTGCCTCCTTCATATCCCTGTTCCTCAAACTATAGATAAAGGGATTCATCATTGGAGGAACTATGGAGTACATCACTGAAGCCACTGCAGTCTCCCTGGGTGAATCAATTACATCTGAGGTAATGTATACACCAAAACCTGTCCCATAAAACAAGCAAACAACTGACAAATGAGACCCACAAGTGAAAAAGGCTTTGTATTTTCCTTCTGATGATGGCATTTTCAATACTGTAGACACAATGTGAATATAAGAGAAAATTATTCCAAGCAGAGGAATGCCAGCAAAAATAAAAGCTGTAACAAATATCAGAATATTGTTAATGAGGCTGTCAGAACAGGCCAGTTTGATGACTTGTGCGATTTCACAGAAGAAGTGGAAGATTTCCAGGTCAGAGCAGAAGGACAAGTGCAGTATCATCAGACTGTGCAACAGACCATTCACAATGCTAATGAATAGAGAGATAAGAACCAGAATAATACAGAAGCAGGAGTTCATCAGTACTGTGTATCTCAGAGGGTAACAAATGGCTACATAGCGGTCATAGGCCATTACTCCAAGCAGAAAACACTCAAAGACTGTACAAACTGCAACAAAGAAGCTCTGGCTAAGGCAGCCTGCATAAGTGATCCTCTGATCCTGTGTTTGTATGTTCACCAGCATCTTTGGAACTGTGATGCTGACTAAATACATGTCATTAAAAGATAGATGACAGAGAAATAAGTACATGGGGGTGTGGAGATGAGAGTCACAATAGATAGCCAACATTATAAGAATGTTTCCAAAGACTGTGATCAGGTACATGCCTAGGAAAAGGCCAAATATGAGGGACTCCAGCTCTGTATCATCTGTCAGTCCACGCAGAAGAAATATAAAAGTCACAGATTTGTTTTCAATATCCATGTCATACGTGAATCTTAAGGAGAAAGAGTGGTAAGAAGTTACTGAAACACCTGAACTACAAGCAGGTGTTTGAGATTTGTTAGAAAGCCACCTTATATGTACCTTGGTCCTTCCAATTTAGCCATCAGGAATGGTGTGTGAGGAAACCAGTTTGAATTCAACACCAGCCAGTTTATAACACCTAGTTATGGCTATCTAGTAATTAATCTATGTAAAAAATATCCTGCCCAATATCATCACAAGAAGGCATTTTCATGCCTGAATGCACATTAAGAGGTGCTGTATTTGAGAATGGGACTTTTTTTCCTCATTTAAATGAAATTGCAGCTAACATTACAATAGAATGTGAACAAAAGAATAACACAGATTGTGTTTCAGTAGAAAAATACAGAATAACAAATGAGGAACTATATTGATAATAAGAGTCCAATTGTGTAGAATGTTTCTAATCACATTATTTATGTTATTCTGACTTACCAGGTTCATTATCTCCTAAAACTTTTTCCTTGGTTTCTAAAATTTGTTGTAGGGTCTATATTTCTTATCTAGTTTCAACAAGAATAATGTAAATATCTCACCTGTACATTGCAAAAAGGATCACTATCCCTTAGAATTGCAAAAGACTATACAAAAGAATAGGTTCAGCTTCTTCATTAAAAATTAATTATGTCTGAACCAAGTCCAAGATATTTGGGGATTTTTCAAGAGTAGGTCACAAGCTGAATGTATTATTCCTTAATCTCTGGAGACTCAAGGTCCAAAGCTCCTCATTAAAACAACTATGTGACAGTTATTCTACACCCAGGAGTTCATCTCTTTAAAAATCAAGACTAGCATTAATGGAAAGTTTTTGACACTTGATTCTCTGACCCTGAGACCAGTTGAATCCAAGTGAGTTTTCTTCCACACTTTAGCATTGCATACATAAACTATACCACTGCTCTCATAAAAATCAAACATTCTTTTTGAGGTTCTTTACAAGCTAAAGATTCTTTATGTTTTCCATGATCTCTTTTAACCAGGATACTATTCTATTCTTAAAAATATGTTCTATTTCTGTATACAAAATTATAACTGTCCAAGTTTCCAATTGTCATAAAAATTCAAACAAGATTATCTTCCCTGTAAATCATCTCTTTTGAATGAATCTTAATTTTTGGCTTTCTCTCCTCCAGATTTCTTGCCTTGTTTCTTGTGATCACTACTGATAGCAAAACATATTAAAGTACCATGACTCCACACACTGAATTTGAGAAACATAAATTATTTAAAAAATGTTCTCAATCATTCTTCTCGTGGAAGAAGATAATGTGTTTAATTTAGGTGTTTTCTTGTTTGGGATTGTTTGCTTATATTTTTAAACTTCGCTTGACAGGTTTCCTTTGGGCTGTTGTCTTATTCAAAACCGAGCCATGTTCAAAGAGTAGGAAGGCAGGGGACTAATACACTTAAAGTAAACAAATAAATAAGCTTAATAACTCATCTCTGGCCAATAAGAATCAGCAATAAAACTGAATAGGTTCAGTAAGTGAAATTATAAACATATTTTAAAATATGTATTAATATGCATTTATTTGTAAATATATAGAGCTGGTTTTGGAATTGGACTCTGGCTCAGTCCCTCTCCAATTCCAAGCCTGTTGGTAAGAGATATCCCAGATTTTCTGTCTCATATCAAGAGCCATGATGTGGGACAGAATAATAATAATAATAATAATAATAATAATAATAATAATAAACTCTCTTTGCCTTTCCTCATATCTGTTTCTGTCTTTATTATACCTATCATTGAATATATAGGTCTGTATATGCCTTTATAGATAATGTTTAAGTTTCCCACAAGAAACAATAAATTTTCCTGCAGTAATCTTTGAAGTTTCCAGAATGAAGATGGGGCCCCACAACATCGACTCCACCTGGTTAATATGATGTCATGATGTTGATAGTACTACTACAAGACCTGTTTTTTGGCTACCCCACCCAGCTTGCATCCAGAAATCCCCTACCTTCTGCTTCGCCTCTTTGGGCCCATACCATCACCCTGCTAAGCTTGTTTGGGTGCTAGGACTGATCGTGAGTACAACCGGGCAGGCAGGAGTCCCTTTGTTTGAATAGCCTGCCTGCAGCAAGCAAGGTAGGCCTTTTGTTTGCGAGCTACCTGGCTGCAAGGAGATCTGATCTCGCTACCAGAAGATACATCAGTGGGGTGGTTGAGATCCCAACCCACCGCAGGAGCCTGGAGATGGAGGACAGACATTCCTCATTCCCCTATACTTCCTAGTCTTCCTGCAGGGGCTACTATCCCCATGTACTGCCTCTCTCTTCCTACCCCACCCAGCTTGCATTCAGAAATCTCCTATGTTCTGCCTCCCCTCTTCAGGCTCATACCATCCCCCAGCTCAGGACCAAGTTGTGAGTGCAGCCAGGCAGGCAGGAGTACCAGTATTTCGATAGCCTGCCTTCAGCAAGGTAGGCCTTTTGTTTCCGAGCAACCTGGCAAGCAAGGAGACCTGATCCTATAAAAGAAGACACATAGGGGAGCATTGGGAGGAAGAGATGGGTAGGCACCAATTCAAGAATTCCTCCAACAATCTGAAAAACAACATGAAATTACCAGAACCCAGTGAACTTACAACAGGAGGACTTAAACACCTTAATCAAGAAGAAGTAGAAAAAAATGACTTTATAAAGTTATAGAGGCCCTTAAACAGGAGGTAAAAAACTCTCTTAAAGAAATGGATGAGAAGAATAACAAAAGTTTGAAGAATTGAGTAAATCCATAAATGATATTCTAGGAAACCAAGGAAAAAAAATCAAACAGATAATGGAAAGAGTTCAGGACTTGAAAACTGAAATGGAGGCAAAGAAGAAAACACAAACCGAGGGCCGGCTGGATATGGAAAATCTAGGTAAACAAACAGAGACTACAGAAACAAGCATACATAACAGAATACAAGAGATAGAAGAAAGAATCTCAGATTCTGAAGATACCATAGAAAAAATAAATGCACTGATCAAAGAAAACAGCAAATCCAACAAATTCCCATCTCAAAACATTCAGAAAATCTGGGACACAATAAAAAGACCAAACCTAAGAATAATAAGGGTAGAAGAAGGAGAAGTACAGCTCAATGGTCCAGAAAATATATTATTTTAATAAAATTATAGAAGAAAACTTTCCCAACCTAAAGAAAGATATTACTATAAATGTTCAAGAAGCATACAGAACACCTAATAGACTGGATCAAAGAAAAAAATCCCCTCGCCATATAATAATCAAAACACAAAACATACGAATAAAGAAAGAATATTAAGAGCTGCAAAGGAAAAAGGTCAAGTTACTTATAAAGATAAACCTATCAGAAATAAACCTGACTTCTCTATGGAAACAATGAAAGCCAGAAGGTCCTGGATAGATGTACTGCAAAAACTAAGAGACCATGGATGCAAGCCCAGACTACAATACCCAGCCAAGCTTTTGTACAGTATAAATGGAGAAAACAAGATTTTCCATGATAAAAACAAATTTAAACAATATGTACCCACAAATCCAGCCTTACAGAAAGTAATAGAAGGAAAATCACAAACCAAGGAATCCAACTATTCCCACAATAACTCAGACATCTAGTGACCCTTCACCAGCTCAACTCTACTATCAAAAAAAAATGACCGGAGTTAACAACCATTGGTCATTAATATCACTTAATATCAATGGACTCAACTCACCTATAAAAAGGCACAGAATAAGAGATTGGATATGAAAACAGAATCCAACATTCTTTTATTTACAGGAAACACCCCTCAACCAAAGAGACAGATATCTACTCAGAGTAAAGGGCTGGGGAAAGGTTTATCAAGCCAATGGACCTAAGAAACAAGCAGGTGTGGCCATACTAATTTCTAACAAAGTTGACTTCAAACTAAAATCAATCAGAAGAGATGGAGAGGGACATTTTTTTTTTACTCATAACAGGAACAATTCATCAGTATAAAGTCTCAATCCTGAATATCTATGCCCCTAATATAAAAGCACCCACTTATGTAAAAGAAACACTGCTAGAATTCAAGGCAATCATCAAACCAGACACACTAATAGTAGGAGACTTTAACATGCCTCTCTCACCAATGGACAAGTCAATCAGACAGAAACCTAACAGACAAATAAGAGAATTAATGGAGGTAATGAATCAAATGGACTTAACAGACATCTATAGAAAATTCCACCCAAATAGGAAAGAATATACCTTC
>NC_022012.1:13413233-13414066 GCF_000317375.1 Microtus ochrogaster | reverse complement strand
ATCCAAAGAATCAATGAAACAAAAAGCTGGTTCCTGGAGAAAATCAACAAGATTGATAAACCCCTATCCAAACTAATCAAACGGCAGAGAGAGACCACCCGAATTAATAAGATCAGAAATGAAAAGGGGGACATAACCACAGACACAGAGGAAATTCAGAGAATCATTAGATCTTACTACAAAAGCCCGTATGCCAAAAAAATGGAAAATGTAAAAAAATGGACATTTTTTTTAGATAAGTACCATATACCAAAGTTAAACCAGGACCAGGTGAACAATCTAAATAGACCTGTCAGTCTCGAAGAATTAGAAGCTGCTATCAAAGACCTCCCTACCAAAAAAAGCCCAGGATGGGATGGTTTCAATACAGAATTCTACCAGAACTTCCAAGAAGACCTAATACCTATACACCTTAAGGTATTTCACATTATAAAAACAGAAGCGTCATTACTAAATACCTTTTATGAAGCTACAGTTACCCTGATACCAAAACCACACAAAGACTCAACCAAGAAAGAGAATTACAGGCCAGTCTCACTCATGAACATCAATGCAAAAATTCTCAGTAAAATATTTGCAAACGAAATCCAAGGATACATTAGAAAAGTTATCCATTATTATCAAGTAAGCTTCATCCCATAGACGTAGGGCTGGCTCAACATATGAAAATCTATCAATGTAATCCTTCATATAAATAAATTGAAAAAAAACCATATGATCATTTCATTAGATCCTGAAAAAGCATTTGACAAAATTCCACACCCCTTTATGATAAAGGTCTTGGAGAGTATAGGGATACAAGGGTCATGCCTAAATATAATAAAAGCTATTTA
>NC_022012.1:13411348-13412166 GCF_000317375.1 Microtus ochrogaster | reverse complement strand
ATCAAAAACCCATTGCCATTGTTCTTGAGTTCTCAGTAGTCCTCATTGTCCGCTATGTTCAGCAAGTCCGGTTTTATCCCATCCTTTTTTCAGACCCAGGCCAGCTGGCCTTGGTGAATTCCGGATAGAACATCCTCATTGTCTCAGTGTGTGGGTGTACCCCTCGCGGTCCCGAGTTCCTTGCTCATGCTCCCTCTCCTTCTGCTTAAAATGTCAATTCTACCAAAGGCAATATATAAATTCAGTGCAATCCCCATTAAGATCTTGAGAAGACAATAATCAACTTTATATAGAAAAACAAAAAATCTAGAATAGCCAAAACAATCTTATATAATAAAGGAACTTCTGGAGGCATTACCATCCCTGACTTCAAACTCTATTACAGAGCTACAGTATTGAAAACAGTTGGTATTGGCATAAAAACAGAGAAGTAAACCAATGGAATCAAATCGAAGACCCGGATTTTAACCCACAATCCTATGAACACCTGATTGTTGATAAAGGAGCTAAAAGTATACAATGGAAGAAAGAGAACATTTTCAACAAATGATGCTGGCATAACTGGTTGTCAGCCTGTAGAAGAATGAAAATAGACCCATATCTATCACCACACACAAAACTTAAGTCCAAATGGATCAAAGACCTTAATATCAATCTGAACACACTGAACCTGATAGAAGAGAAAGTGGCAAGTACTCTACAACATATAGGCACAGGATACCACTTTCTATGTATAACCCCAGCAGCACAGACATTAAGGGCAACATTGAATAAATGGGACCTCCTGAAACTGAGAAGCTTCTGTAAAGCAAAGGACA
>NC_022012.1:13399089-13409872 GCF_000317375.1 Microtus ochrogaster | reverse complement strand
CCTTCAATGTAAGAATGGATGAAGAAAGTGTGGAATATATGCATATTAGAGTACTACTCAGCAGTAAAAATTAATGACATCTTGAATTTTGCAAGCAAATGGATGGAAATAGAAAACACTATTCTGAGTGAGGTAACCCAGACCCAAAAAGATGAACATGGGATGTACTCACTCATAATTGGTTTCAAGCCATAAATAAAGAACATTGAGCCTATAATTTGTGATCCTAGAGAAGCTAAATAAGAAGGTGAACCCAAAGAAAAACATAGTTATCCTCCTGGATATTGGAAGTAGACAAGATTGCTGGGCAAAAATTGGGATCCTGGGTGTGGGGTGCGATGGGCGTAAGCGGAAATGTGGAGAGAAAAGTGAGAAGGGGAGGATGGGGAAACTTTGGGGAATTGGATGGTTGGTACAAATAAAGGGTGGATATGGGAGCAGGGAAGTATATATCTTAATTAAGGGAGCCATCTTTGGGTTTGCAAGAGGCTTGACCCTAGAGGAGCTCCCAGGTGTCAGGGAGATGTCCCCAGTTAGTTCCTTGGGCAGCTGAGAAGAGGGAACCTGAAATGGCCCTATCCTATAGCCATACTGATGAATATCTAGCCTATCACCATAGAACCTTCATCTGGCGATGGATGGAGATTGAGACAGAGACCCACACTGGAGCACCGGACTGAGCTCCCAAGTTCCAAATGAGGAGCAGAAGGAAGGAGAACATGAGCAAGGAAGTCAGGACCACGTGGGGTGCACCCACCCACTGAGGCATTGGGGCTGATCAATTGGGATCTCACCAAGGCCAGTTGGACTGAGACTATAAATGTATGGGATAAAACCGGACTCTGAACATGGCAGACAATTAGGGTTGCTGAGAAGCCAAGGACAATGGCACAGGGTTTTGATCCTACTGCATGTACTGTCTTTGTGGAAGCATAACCAGTTTGGATGCTCACCTTCCTAGACCTGGATGGAGTGGGAGGACCTTGAACTTCCCCAGTTCAGGGTACCCTGACAGCACTTTGGACTGGAGAGGGAGGTGTAGAGGAGTGGGCTGAGGGAGAGAGGAGTGGGGAGAAGGGGAGGGTAATGGAAGGTTGGGAGGAGGTAGAATTTTTTTTAATTAAAAAAAAAGAAAAAACAGAACAATGAATTAAATGTGTTTATTCATTAACAAGGGTAATATCTGAAAAAGCATTTCTGTTATCTCCACATCGATTATTTACTTGGCTCCCACAGAAACTGAGCCTAACTAGGATTTACAGTTTCATTAAATGTTTTCTAATACAATCTTATGAGTCAAAATAAAAACAACCAAGATTATGTCATAAAATTTGATACAGATTTATAGGATTTATTTGTTAGTTACTTTCCTCATTGGTGTGACTAAATATCTAACAAGATGTTATTTGGGGTTCCTTATTTTAAGGATAGTCCAACATGGAGGAATGTGTGTGACAATAGAGTACCCACATCTGTTCATAAGTAAGCAGGGAAGGGGGATGGCAGGAGTCAGAGTGCTTTCTCCTTTTAGTTTTTCATTTAGTTGGAGACACAAGCCCTTAGGAATATCCTTCAGGGTGACTCTTCCCTCCACAGTTAAAACTCTATCAATATGCTCTGAAAGGCAAATTCAGGGTTGTATCTTAATGTTTCTAAATTCAGTCAAGTTAACCATAAAGTGGATTCATGAAGGTGATAGAATGTTACACCATGGGCAAATAACACTTTTCAAGGAATCAATAATCAGATACTCATAATTAATGCTAAATATGGCAGCACAATGTCTTTCCCCTTGACTACCTTGCCTCATATGTTTTTGTATCATCTGTACTTTTGTATTATACTAAAGCACATAATTACATTTGAGAACAAATCTATAATATCAACTTCTGCAAGTAGACTTTTTCTCATTCATCATATAAGAAGTAACTAATTCTCATATTAGAAAAGCAAACATTAGTTGTGACAAGTGTATACATGCTTGCAGGTATCACATATAGTGTACTAGAGAAATGATATCTGGTTTAACCTCTAAAAAAATTATCACTAAGCAGGAGATGCTCTGTGCTTCTGTGTCTCTAGCTTCATCCTGAGATACGGCAGTTGCATTTTCTCATTCTTCTGGAAACTGAAGGAAAACCCTGTCCAAATATGTGTTCACTGTATGAGGATGATGAACCCTTACTCATTATTTCAGAATATTCTTTAAGTCAGGCATGCTTTTTTAAAAAGGCATCAATATCATATTTCCAATGTGTAAGTTCTCAGAGAGGTATAGTTTTCTGTTTGCTTTGTTGGACTGCCTGTGTTACAGCATATATTTCTACATTCATGCCTATTCTGGAATAGCCTATGGAGTTCAGTGAGTTTAAAACAAGAGTGCATGAAGTTTACAGGAGTAGGAAAAGAAGTTCAGGGAAGGCTAAGAGCATATTTAACAGAGAGTTATTGAACATGGCTATGAAATTCTTAAATAATATTTAAAAGTCTTAATGCACATTGATGAACTTCAAATATCTCATAATCATCCTGAACTACTTTGTTTACCAGCTAATAAAAATATTGTCACGAAAAAAATGGAGAGAAAGCTACTCTTAGACAATTATTTGCAGCAGTGTTATATTCACAGATTGCCCATGTCCACATCTTTGATTCACAGGCATAGGTCCAAGATAGCGATTGAATTGTACCCAAAAGAGAGAACATGCACACACACACACACACACACACACACACACACACACACACACACACACACGATAAAATTAGAAACTCTTATTTATAGCCCATTTCTTGATAACTTGAAAGAAAAAGTCTTCTTAGAGGATTAAAACCGTGTGTAAATGGGAGCTGAACAAAGCTCAGTGGTTAACAGTTTATGCTGTTTTCCAGAGGTTAACTTTCTAGAACTATAGCTGAGCATCTCACAACCATCATTGTTTCTGTTCAAGGAAATCTGAAGCCCTTTTCTGGCCTCAATTGTTAGTTGCACATATGTGGCATGCATATATAACTGTGTATGTGCTTGTGCACACACATACACATAAGCATGTTAATAAAAGCAGAATTATAATGGGTTAGAGAAATTGCTCAGTAGTTATATCAGTGCCTCATCCTCTAGAGAACCTGAATTCAACTCCTACTTGGCAGGTAACAAATATTTACAGCTTTGGCTTCAAGGGATCTGACACTCTTTTGGCTTATATAGACTCTATGCATGTATGTGATACACTTACATACACATACACAAAACACCCAAACACATAGAATGAGATAGAATTACATTAAAAGCTAAGCTCAGTGTCCAGTTTCAAAAAAATAAAATCAAAGAAAGCCAGGTGAAAAGAAGAGTTAGCATACATTTTGACTCAGCTGCAATTCTGTCTTTTTGACTCACTCTAGAAATACAAGTCCAACGTTCACCGCAAATCACAGAAGGGAAGTTATCCGAGTGATAACTTTCTTTAGTGCCTCCTTCATATCCCTGTTCCTCAAACTATAGATAAAGGGATTCATCATTGGAGGAACTATGGAGTACATTACTGAAGCCACTGCGGTTTCCCTTGGTGAATCAATTACCTCTGAGGTAATGTATACACCAAAACCTGTCCCATAGTACAAGCAAACAACTGACAAATGAGACCCACAAGTGAAAAAGGCTTTGTATTTTCCTTCTGATGATGGCATTTTCAATACTGTAGACACAATGTGAATATAAGAGAAAATTATTCCAAGCAGAGGAATGCCAGCAAAAATAAAAGCTGTAACAAACATCAGAATATTGTAAATGAGGCTACCAGAACAGGCCAGTTTGATGACTTGTGCGATTTCACAGAAGAAGTGAAAGATTTCCAGGTCAGAGCAGAAGGACAAGTGCAGCATCATCAGACTATGCAACAGACCATTCACAATGCTAATGAATAGAGAGATAAGAACCAGAATAATACAGAAGCAGGAGTTCATCAGTACTGTGTATCTCAGAGGGTAACAAATGGCTACATAGCGGTCATAGGCCATTACTCCAAGCAGAAAACACTCAAAGACTGTACAAACTGCAACAAAGAAGCTCTGGCTAAGGCAACCTGCATAAGTGATCCTCTGATCCTGTGTTTGTATGTTCACCAGCATCTTTGGAACTGTGATGCTGACTAAATACATGTCATTAAAAGATAGATGACAGAGAAATAAGTACATGGGGGTGTGGAGATGAGAGTCACAATAGATAGCCAACATTATAAGAATGTTTCCAAAGACTGTGATCAGGTACATGCCTAGGAAAAGGCCAAATATGAGGGACTCCAGCTCTGTATCATCTGTCAGTCCACGCAGAAAAAATTCAGAAGGCACAGATTTGTTTTCAATATCCATGTCATACGTGAATCTTAAGGAGAAAGAGTGGTAAGAAGTTACTGAAACACATGAACTACAAGCAGCATTATAAAATGAGATTTGTTAGAAAACCATCTTATATGTGCCTTGATCTTTCCAATTTAGCCACAAGGAATGGTGTGTGAGAAAACAGTTTTAGTTCTACACCAGCCAGTTTGTCCCACCAAGTTGTGGCTATCTAGTTCCTTATATATGCAAAATATCCTGTCTAATATCAACACAGAATGTGATGCCTGAATGCATATTAAGAGTTGCTGTATTTGAGAATGGCACTTTTTTCTGCTCTGAATGAAATTGCAGCTCCCAATAAAATATAGTAAGAACAAAAGAATGACATAGACTGAGTTTCAGGAGAAAGATTCAGGGTAATCAATGATAGACTATGATTATAAAAGAAGTCCAACTCTGTGGAATCCTTTCTAATCATTCTTTATATGCTGTTCTGACTTGCCAAGTCTATTATATCCTAAAACACCTTCTTTATTTTCTAGAAATTAGTTGTAGAGTCTACATTTCTTGTCTAGCTTCAACAAGAATGATGTAAATAACTCACCTCTACATTACAAATGGAACAACTCTCCCTTAAAAATGCAAATAGACTATGTGAAATAATAGGTGTTTCATTAAAAATTAATTAAGTCTGAACTAAGTCTGAGATATTTCAAGAGTTTTCAGGTGGTTTGGCGTAGGTCACAAGCTGAACGCATGATTTCTTAATCTCTGGAGACTCAAGGTCCAAAGCTCCTCATTAGAACAAATATGTAATTGTTATTCTAAACCCAGAAGTTCCAATTCTTAAATATTAGTAATGGAAAGATTTTAACACTTGATTCTATGACCCTGAGACCAGTTGAATGCAAATGAGTTTGCTTCCACACGTTAGCATTGTGTACAAAAACTATATCAATGCTCTCACAATATTCAGACATTTTTTTAAGGTTCTTTACAAAGTGAAGATTTTTTTATTATCTCTTTTGTCTATTTTCTATTCTATTTTTTAAAACTCTGTTCTATTTATGTATGCAAAAGTATAGCTGCCCAAGTTTCTAATTATCATAAAAATTTAAACAAGATTATCTTACTTGTGCATCATAGCTGTTATAGTTTTATTATACTGAGGAACATTTTTAATAGCCTCATTAGTTTGGGCATTTTTATATGGACCTTGTAACAGACAACTTGATTACCTAAAACTCATTTATTGCATTGAGATTTCATCTGTTGACAAGAATTGACTAGTTTTGGCTCTTTCTCCCCTGTTATATGTTAACTTGTTTTAGTTTTCTTTTATATATGTGTATATTTTAAGAAGTTTCACTCTGCTAGGTTTCCATACAACCTCAAATATCTGTTAGTTTTACCTATCCCTCCCTATATTCTCTCACTTGCCATCCCATTCATCCACACACTTCATTTTATCTTCCTGTTCCAGTCCTGACCTTCCCCATGTGTCTATACCTGTCTACTCTATTTTCCCTTTCTTGGGAGGCCTTTTCATTTCCTTTTCCATTTCTTCATACTTAACCTCTATGGTTATACTGATTGAATCCAACTAATAGTTGTTTTATCTTTGGGATAGTGTATGTACCTTACTGTACTACTCTTTCAGCCAGCAAACATCACTTCACATTCACCAGCCTGCTTCTCTGGCAACAGCCCAGCTGCTCAGGCAGTAGCCTTGGCAGGAAATGATTTTGCATAGGCACTGGCTCTGATACTTCTACTAAATGTAGCTTTAACTAAATCTCTATCATGTCATTTATAAATAAGACTTGAGATTCAAAGGCTGGCGTGAAAACCTGAATAACTCAGAGAGGTTCAGGAGCACCTTTTTTCCTAAGAGTCACATGACTCCAAATTTCTCCCTACTACTTCTGATTCAACTATGTCATCCAGATGCCCTCCAATGCTCTATGATTATCATCTTTCCACTAGTTGCTAACTCAGTCTCCTGACCTAAGGCTAATTTTATTTAATTAACATGAATACAAACTCAAAGTTCACGGTGTGATTGAATATCTACCAACATTTCCCCCTTTTTGTCTAACTATAAACAAAAGGTTTTAACTATAACCTTTAACTGTGTTAGAGTTAAAAGACAATAATCATAGAGCACTTGAGGGCATCTGGATGACATATGTGAATTAGAAGTAGTAGGAAGGGATTTGGAATCATGTGACTCTTAGAGAAAAGGTGATCCTGAACCTCTCTGAGTTATTCAGCTAAGATAATATTTTCCCCCAGCATTAAAATTGCTGTAGGGGAAATTCTGGAAAGCAATATTCTAAAATGCAGTTAAGATTTTGATTCAACCCATCCACATGTTCCTCCTGTAATTTTTCTTCAATGACAATCAATTACTTTTCCACTTCAACTGTCAATTCTCTAGGACTATTTAAGTCTTTATCATCATCCAAGATTTTGTTTAAATGAACTATTAGATCAGGAGTTATCCCAACAGCTGGTCGTAAACTGGAAATGTCACCTAAAAATCTTTGAAAGTCATTAAAAAAAAGTCAAGGTCTCTCCTAATTTGTGTCTTTTTGTCCCAATTTTCTGTAAACCTATTTTATAACCTAAGTAATTGACAGAATCTTCTCTCTGTATTTTTTCAGGAGCAATTTGTAAAGCCCATTGTGGCAAAACTTTCTTTACTTCTTCAAACATTCTTTCTAAAGTATCTACGTTTGAATCAGATATCAAAATGTTATCCATGTAATAGTAAATTATAGAGTTAGGAAATTTTTTACATATTATTTTCAATGGCTGACTTACAAAGTATTGGCACAGGATGGGGCTAGTGAGCATTCCTTGTGAAAGGATGGTCTACTGATATCTTATAATAGACTGAGAATTGTTATAAGTAGGCACTATGAAGGCATATTTTTCTCTGTCCTTTCCTTGTAAGGGTATAGTAAAGAAACAATCTTTTAAATCAATAAATAGAAGAGGCCATCTTTTTGGTAATAGAGAAGGCAGAGGAATTCTTGCTTGTAGAGGTCCCATATGTTGCATTACCTTGTTGACAGCTCTTAGATCTGTCACCATTCTCCATTTACCAGATTTCCAACAACAAATACAGGAGAATTCCAAAGGGTGGTTGATTCTTCAATATGGTGAGCATCTAGTTGTTCCTGTTCCAGCTATTCTAAAGCCTGCAATTTGTCTTCTGTCAAAGACCATTGTTTAATTCATATTTGTTTCTCAGTTATCCATTAAGAGTAGGGCTGTTGGTACCTCTAAATATTTGCTAGTTGCTTTGTGTTCTTTTACAGCCTGAATGGCTAGTGACCTTTGTGTATAGTATCTTTTAATATATATCCTTCCCAGAAATATGAGATACTGGGACTGTGGGAATGTTAATCTGGGTATTCCATTGCTGCAGCAGGTCATGGCCTTTATTGTCCAGCAGGTGTTGCAATTGCAGCCGGTTGCATCCGTGTGGTGAAGAATAGCAGCTGGTGGCAGTGCAACCAGTGGTAGCCCAAAGAGTCCTGAGCCGCTTTGGTTTTCTATCTTGGTGCCTGGCTAAATACTGACGAATATGCTTTGCTTGACAAATTAAAAGCAATTAAATTAATTCTGTACACAGAGCGAGGAGTCTAAAACTCACGAGGAGAAACACAAACCAGCTGTGGTGGTGTGTGCATGTGAGCTTGGGAAATTTCCAAATCACTGCACTCTTAGCTCTGCTGTGGTAGAGTTTTACAAAAATAAATAAATAAATAAATAAATAAATAAATAAATAAATAAATAAAACCACTTAGTAGGTGAAAGCAACCATGGTAGGAGGGTATAGGAGACGTTCTTGGCCATGAACTGTTTGAGCCTTTTAGACCAGTCCACCTGGTAGGTGTGGACTTGGGATCCACGTGGGGCACCAGATGAAGATAGAGACTAAAAAGAAATCCCACACTTGCTCAGAATTGAGTGTAATTAAGGGTAATTTATTTAAAGATAGATTCACAGATCTCAGTCCTCTTCTAGTACAGGGAACAGCAACCGAATCCAGTAGCCAGAAGAGAGAGCAGACTGCTTTACATCAGCATTTACAGTATATGAGGACATGCCCAAGTGGGTGGGTAACTTAAAGGCTACTGGCCGAGGGATTTTCTACAACATCTGAGGACTTGTGTGTGCCTGTGGCCAGTCCAGGTCATCTATGTCTAAATCAAAGGCAGATGGAGTTGTGGATTTAAGAGTGTGATCAGCCTTGAAAGGAGCTTTGGATTTGATGTTTGTTCAAAGAGATGTAGAGTGCCTTAAAGATAAGAGATTTGGAATCTCTGACAACCAGAGCCTTGGCCCTGACTCCTCCAGAGAGGAGTCTGTGTACCTAGCAGGAAGACACTGCTCTTTAGATTCCAGGCCCCAGAGGCATATCCTGAGCCCCACTTCTACATGACAAAACACCAGCGACCTGGAATCAGTCTCCCACACCCACAACCATATGCTATCACGTCTCTGACTGCCAGAGATTTGTCCTTGACTGCCCTGAGAGAGATGAGTATCTGTGTTTCCAACTGAAGAACCCTTTTTGCAAGACCCCAGCTCCTAGAGGCAAATCTAATACCTCACCCTCAGCTGGCATAGCTCAGAGACCTGGAAGCAGCCTCCTCAAACCCATAACCATCCCCTACCACATCTCTACCATCAGAGCCTTGCCCTGAATACCCCTGGAGAGTAGCTGGGTCACTGGTTGGAGAGCCCTGCTCTCTAGACCCTAGACCTGAGAGGCACATCCTACACACAATTCCCAACCACCAAGCCCCAGAAACCCTGGGGATGCCATTCCACATCTGCAACCATCCCCCACAGTATCTGCAACCATCCCCCACAGTATCTGCAACCACTGAAGCTTTGGCCCTGACTGTACCTGGAGAGGAGCCCCAGAGCTGCATCAATGACTACCAGAGGCACAGATCCACCTAAAATAGGAGGAAGAATAACTACCTAAGACAAAGGCCCCACTAGCACCAATTGAATAACGAGAGACCCTCTGAAGCCCAATTCCACCTTCACTCCTTGGATGAAGAGATGTATAGGCATCATATCAAGGATACATTCAACAACACATTCAACAAAGACCAATATGGAAACACCAGAACCTAGTGGTCTTACAAGTAGATTTCAACATCCTAACCCAGAAGAAGCAGAAGAAAATGATCTTAAATTTAACTTTATGAAGATCATAGAAAATCTTAAAGAGGAAATGAAAAATTCCCTTAAAGAAATGGAGGAAAAGAAAAACAAAAATTGGAAGACATCATTAAATCTCTTAAAGAAATCCAATAAAAAAACAAACATGTGAAGCAAACAGTTCAAACAGTTCAAGACTTAAAAGTTGAAATAGAAGCAGTAAAGAAAACACAACCCAAGGCAATTCTAGAAATGGAAATATGGGAAAATTAATAGGAACTACAGATGCAGGCATAACCAACAGATCAGAAGACATTGAAGAGAGAACCTCTGAAGTTAAAAATACAATAAAGAAATTAGATTAATTGGCCAAAGAAAATGTTTAATCCAACAAATTCTTAACATAAAACATCCAGAAAATCCAGGACAACATGAAAAGATCAAACCTAAGAATACTAGGTCTAAAAGAAGGAGGAGAACTCCAGATCAAAGGCACAGAAAATATATTCAACAAAATCATAGCAGAAAACTTTGCCAACCTACAGAAGGCTATGCCTATGAATGTACAAGAACCCTACAGAACACCAAATAAACTGGACCAAAACAAGTCTTCTCACCATATAATAATAAAAACACTAAACATGCAAACTAGAGAAAGAATATTAAGAGGCACAAAGGGAAAAGGTCAAGTAACACATATAGGCAGACCTATCAGGATTGCATCTGACTTCTCAGTGGAAACTCTGAAAGAAAGAAAGTCATGAATAGATATGTTATAGACACTAAGAGACATGGATTCAAGCCCAGACTACTATACCCTCTAAACTTTCAATAACCATAGACAGAGAAAGATAGTCCATGACAAAAAAAAAAGATTTAAGCAATACCTATTCACAAATGCAATCTTATAGAAAGTACTAAAAAGAAAACATGAACCCAATGAACTTAACTGCATTCACAAATCATAGCAATAGATAACCTCACACCCCACAACAGCAAATTCCAAAGAATGAAAATACACAAACACTGCCACCGAAAAGTAACAGGAATTAGCAATCACAGATATGAACATTTCTTAAAATTAATGAGCCCCATTCACCTATAAAAAGATACAGACTAGCCGGGTGGTGGTGGCGCAAGCCTTTAATCCCAGCACTCGGGAGGCAGAGGCAGGCGGATCTCTATGAGTTCGAGACCAGCCTGGTCTACAATAGCTAGTTCCAGGACAGGCTCCAAAAACACAGAGAAACCCTGT
>NC_022012.1:13396121-13398128 GCF_000317375.1 Microtus ochrogaster | reverse complement strand
AGGGGGGGAAGAGTGGGAGGAGGGGGAGGGAAATGGGAGGCTGGGAGGAGGTGGAAACTTGTTTTTTTTTTCCTTTTCTCAATAAAAAAAAAGAATTAAAAAAAAAAGAAACATACCTCAACCTCAAAAACAGACATTATCTCAGAGTTAAGGAATGGGAAAAGATTTTCCAATGAAATGTACCTCAGAAACAAGCAGGTATAGTTATTTTAACATCTAACAAGATAGACTTCAAACTAAAATCAATCAAAAGAGATGGAGAACACTTCATACTCATCACAGGAAAAAAACAATCAAGAGGAAGTTTTAAATTTTAGCATAAATGCCCAAATACAAGAGCATTTATATATCTAAAAGAAACATTACTAAAGCATAAATCACACATTAAACCACACACACTAATAGCAGGAGACTTAAATACCCCACTCTCACCAATGGACAGGTCTTCCATACAGAAACTTAATAAAGAAATAAGAAAACTAACAGATTTTATAACTCAAATGAATTTAACAGATATCTATAGAACATTTGAACCAACACAAAAGAATATAGTTTCTTCTCAGCACCTCATAGAACCTTCTATAAAACTGACCACATACCTGGTAACAAAGCAAACCTCAACAGATAAAAAGAGTGGAATAACCCCCTGTATCTTATCAGATGACCATGGTTTAAAGTTAGATGTCAACAATACTGATTACAGAAAGTCTGTAAACTCATAGAAATTGAACAATGCTCAGATGAATCACCCTTGGTTCAAGAAAGAAATAAAGAAATATCAAGATGTCCCAGAATTCAACAAAAATGAATGTACAGCTTACACAAAACTATGGAACATTATGAGAACAGTGCTAAGAGGAAAGTTCATAGCACTAAGGGTCTTTTTAAAGAAAGTAGAAAAATCTCACACAAGCAATTTATCAGCACAAGTGAAACATCTAGAACAAAATAAGCAGACTCACCCAGAAGACGTAAATGACAGGAAATAATCAAAGTGGGGGCTGAACTTAATAAAACAGAAACAAACAAAGAAAAGAATCAATGAAAAAAAAGCTGTTTCTCCAAGAAAATAAACAAGATAGAAAAATCCTTATCCAAACAAATCAGAAGGGAGAGAGAGAATATCCCAATTAACAAACTTAGACTTAAAGAGGTAGACACAACAACAGACACTCAGGAAATCCAAAGATTCATTAGGTCAACATACAAAAATCTGTTAGTGTATTTCACTATATAAATAAACTGAAAGAAAATTTGATCATGTCATTTGATGCTGGAAAAGCCGTTGACAAAATCCAAAACGACTTCATGATAAAGGTCTTAGAGATATCAGGAATACAAGGAACATAATAAAAGGCAATATACAGCAGGCCAACAGCCAACATCAGATTAAATGAAGAAAAAATCAAAGCAATTCCACTATTATCAGGAACAAAACAAGGTTGTCCACTCTCTCCATATCTATTCAATATAGTACTCGAAGTTCTAACTAGAGCAACAATATAACAAAATAAAATAAAGAGGATACAAACTAGAATGGAAGAAGTCAAACTTTCTCTATTTTCAGATGGTATGATAGGATAGGATACATAAGTAATCACAAATATTCTATCAGCGAATTCCTAAAGCTGATAAACACCTTTAGTAAGGGGGCAGGATACAAGATCAACCAAAAAAATCATTAGCCCTCTTAAATACAAATGATAAAATACAAAAGACAGAAAGAAGAGAAACATCAGCCTTTAGACTAATCAACCACAAATAACATAAAATATCTTGGGACAATGCTAACCAGAAAAGAGAAAGACCTACACAAAAAAGAATTTTATGTCTTTGAAGAAAGAATTGAAAAAGATATGAGAAAAAGGAAAGATCTCCCATGCTCTTGGGTAGGGAGGATCAAAATAATTAAAATGGCAATCTTCAGCACTCGGGAGGCAGAGGCAGGCAGATCTCTGTGAGTTCGAGACCAGCCTGGTCTACAGAGCTAGTTCCAGGACAGGCTCC
>NC_022012.1:13387055-13395518 GCF_000317375.1 Microtus ochrogaster | reverse complement strand
AACAGAAGAAGTTCAAATGGCCAAAAGATACTTAAGGTCATGCTCAACCTCCTTAGCCATCAGGGAAATGCAAATCAAAACATCTTTGAGATATCATCTTACACCTGTCAGAATGGCTAAAATCAAAAACGCCAATGATATCCTTTGCTGGAGAGGTTGTGGAGAAAGGGATACCCTTATCCATTGCTGGTGGGAATGCAAACTTGTGCAACCACTTTGGAAATCAGTGTGGTGGTTTCTCAGGAAATTTGGGATCAACCTACCCCTGGACCCAGCAATACCACTCTTGGGAATATACCCAAGAGATGCCCTATCATATGACAAACGCATTTGTTCAACTATGTTCATAGCAGCATTATTTTTAATAGCCAACACATTCTTTACAGACCTCGAAAAAACAATACTCAACTTCAATTGAAAAAAAAATAAAAAAATCCTATACAGCAAACAAACTATTTTTTATCACCATCCCTGATATCAAACTCTACAATAGAATTATAGTAACAAAAACAGCTGGGTACTGGCATAAAAACTGACAGCTGGACCAGTGGCATTGAATAAAAGTAACTGATTTTAAGTCACACATATGAACACCTGATTTTCGACAAAGAAGCTAAGATTATTCAATGAAAAAAATGAAAGCATAGTCAACAAATGGTGCTGGCATAACTGGATGTCAACATGTAGAAGAATATAAATAAATTGATGTCTATCCCTATACACAAAACTCAAGTCCAAATGGATAAAAGACATCTTGCCAAACTGAAGCTCATAGAAGAGAAAGTGGGAAGTAGCCTTGTATGCATGGGCAAAAAAAGACCACTTTCTAAATACGATACCAGTATCACAGACACTGAAAGCAGCAATCAATAAATAGAACCTACTGCAATGGAGAAGCTTCTGAAAGGCAAAGGACATCAGTCACTAAGACAAAAGGGCACAGCCTACAGAAAGGGAAAAGAACTTCACCAACCCCATGTCAGACAGAGGACTGATCTCCAAAATTTACAAAGAACTCAAGAAACTAGATATCAAAATGCCAAATAATCCAATTAAAAAGTGGGCTACAGATTTAAACAGAGAATTCTCAACAGAAGAATCTCAAATTTCTGAAGGATACTTAAGGAATTGCTCATCATCCTTAGCCATCATGGAAATACAAATCAAAAATGATTCTTCTGAGATACCATCTTACACCAGTAAGAATAGCTAAAATCAAAAACACTGCTGGAAAGGATTTGGTGTAATGGAAACACTCCTTGATTGCTGATGGAAGTGCAAATTTGTACATTCACTTTAAATAGCAGTATGGTGATTTCTCAGATAATTGGGAATCAATTTACCTCAAGACCCAGCAATACCACTCTTGGGCATATATAGAAAAGATGCACACTCATATCAAAAGGACATTTGTTCAACCATGTTCATGGCAGCATTATTCATAATAGGCAGAACTTGGAAACAACCTAGATGCCCATCAATCAAAGAACGTATAGAGTAAATGTGCATTTACACAGAGGAGTACTACTCAGTAGGGGGAAATGTCATCTTGAAATCTGCTAGCAAATAGGTGGAACTAGGAAAAAAATCATCCTTAGTGAGTTAACTCAAACCCACAAAGATAAACACAGTATGTACTCACTCATAAGTGGATACTTAAATACAAATTAAATGATAACCAGTCTATATTCCATGACCCCAAAGAAGTTAGATAACAAGGAGAATCCTAAGAGAAACATATATGGATTCCCCCTGGGATGGGGAAAAAGACAAAATCTCCTGAGAAATCAGGAGTATGTGGGAGAAAAAGGGATGGCTGAAGGGGAGGGAAAGAAAAGAAGGGGAGGGAGGAGGAGTACATGAAGGAAAGGAATGGTCAATATGGGCGAAGAGCAGAGAGGAAGAGCAGGGAAAGGGATATCTTGATTGAGGGAACCATTGTGGGTTAGTGTAAAACATGGCACTAGGGAAATCACCAGTAGTCCACAAGAATGACCCCAGCTAAGACACTAAATAATAGTGGAGAGGGTGCCTTCCCCAGTAATTATATTGATGACTATTTTAGTTGTCATTGTAGAACCATCATCCAGCAACTGATGGAAGTAGATGCAGAGATCCACAGCTATGCACAGAGTCGAGCCTTCAGTGACCATTCAAAGAGAGGGAAAAGTGATAATACAACCAAAGGGGTCAAGACCATGATGAGGATACCCACAGAAGCAACTGTTATGAGCCAGTCAGAGCTCACTGACTCTGGACTGAGAGCAGGGGAATCTGTATAGGACCAAACTAGGGCATCTGAATATGTGCAACAGTTGTGTGGCTTGGACACTCTGTGGGGTTACTGGCATTCATCCCTAGGGCTTGAACTGGCGTTTTGGAGACCATTCTTTTTGGAGGGATAACTTGCTCAGCCTAGATAGAGGGGGATGGGGCTCTGTCCTGCCTCAAATTAACGTGTCAGACTTTGTTGACTCCCCATGGGAAGCCTTACCCTCTCTGATGATTGGAGATGGCAGAGGAAAGGTAGGGGGAGTAGGAAAAGGGGAGAGAGTGGGAAATGGAATAGGTAAGTAAAATGAGAAAAGATTGCTTTAAAAAAATTAAAACAGGATATTTGGATTATTTGCCAGAGTGTTAACAAAAGTTGATAAGATTTGCGAGAATTTTTATGTTAAATATGCCAGTTTCTGACCACTAACACTGATAATCAGTGATAATTTATATACCAGCAATGTATATAAACACAAGGTGATAGGGGTTACAGAGCATAAAAAAGCAGAAGTGGGGAACGCTGAGATACAGTCAGACACAAGGTGCATAAGTACAGAAACCCGATCAAAACTCCATTCCAAGTGGATTGAGGTTTCTCAGTATAATGCCCATACCATGAGACATAGCTTGGCTTTTAAGAAAAACACATTATACTCATCCAACTCTATTGGAAACAAACCCAAGCAACTCTGTAGGGCACTTACCTAAGTAGATGAGGGAGGTGATGGGGTATAGTAGATGGAGGAGAGTAACTGCTGAAGAGATGGACCCTAAAATTTGGAACTAAGTATGGTGAATGGCAGAGGCATACAGAGATAAATGATCCATATCACAGGATGGTTGAATAGAAAGATCTTTAATAGAAGGACCCAAGGAGAACTCAGGAATCTCTCCCAGGTCTTGGCATCAAATGTAAGTAGGAACAACAAGAAACCACTAGACACAACCAAACTCCATGGAAAAGAAACAGCAAATTTAATTAAAAGCTATCAGGCCACCTCAGATTGTAAAGGACAGTGCCAAGCTGGGACAGTTTGTTTGGTTGTATAGGGGCAAGTTGGGAAGGAGACAACTCAAATACTGGAATAGCCAGCCAGGTTATGACCAGCACTCTGGAGATACATCAGTTGTGGTTGAAAGCATTCAGGTGACAATGGCCGATATAGGAAAGTTCAGGTATGAATGTTGAGAACAGGAGTGCTCAGCCAGCCATTAAGGACTTTTGAAAGGTGCTTTTTGAGGACCATCACCCTGAAATATTTTCATCAACACTGCCATTTTGTTCTCCCTGTTTTGGAGACCTAACAATCAGGAACCCAGAAAGTGCTTAGTCATTTCACTATAAAGACATTTAGAAGAATATGGTTCAGAAGAATCTGGTGTTCTGGATCAGAAATAATTATGTTTCCTTGGTTCATTGTAGATATTCCAATCAAGAGGAAGTCATGTGTCATAGAGGAGAAAGTATTCTACTAATGAGTCTCTTCAAGGCATCCTTCATGTCTCTATTCCTCAGACTATAGATAAAAGGATTCATCATTTGAGGGACCACAGAGTACAGGACTGAAGCCACAGCAGTCTTCCGGGATGATTCTGTAACTGTTGAGCTAATGTAGACACCAAAACCTGTTCCATAAAATAAGGAGACAACTGACAGGTGAGACCCACAGGTGGAAAATGCTTTGTGTCTTCCTTCTGATGACTGCATTCTTAAGACAGTGGATACAATTTGACTATAAGACAAAATGATGCCAGAGAGAGGAACACCGCCAAATATGCAAGATGAAATGTATATAAGTATGTTGTCAATAAGAGTGTTGGAACAGGCAAGTTTAGTAATCTGTGTAAGTTCACAGAAGAAATGTGGGATTACCAACTCTGTGCAGAAGGACAGATGTAACACCATCAGACCATTTACCAGGGCATTCGCCATGCTCCCCATCACAGACAATGTTACCATTAGAATACAGAGGCTGGGGTTCATGATGATCCTATACCTAAGAGGATGGCAAATAGCAACATAACGGTCATATGCCATTGCTGCAAGAAGACAGTTTTCCATACCAACAGACATCAAAACAAAGCAGACCTGAGTCAGGCATCCTACATAGGTAATATTCTGGTCTTGTGTTTGTATATTTACCAGCATCTTTGGAATTGTGCATGTGACTAAAAAGATGTCATTAAAAGAAAGGCCAGAAAGAAAGAAGTACATGGGGGTGTGGAGATGGGACTCAGAGCTGGTGGCCAGAATGATCAGCAGGTTTCCTAGGACTGTGACAAGATACATGAAAAGAAATACACCGAAGATGATGAGTTGCAGTTCTATATCATCTGTGAGTCCCAGGAGAATGAATCCAGAAACAACTGTTTGGTTTACAGATTTCATGTTTGTGGTGAATCTGATGGGAAAGAAATGGGGCAAAAAGAAAACAAACTACATGAAAAGCAGCTTTACATGAAATAAAATCACTAGAAAACCAGCTCTGTGGTTTTGGCCTTTAACGTACAGAACCATGAAAAAAATAATTTCTAACATTAAGCTTTCCATTTTGTAGTCTTCAGTATCTAATATAGTTCACAAATCCTTGCCCCAACATGAGTATAAGAATATACCTAATGGGGGCTGGATTGGTGGTTCAATGTGTTAAGTGCATGCCACATAGTATAGGAACCAGAGATCAAACCAACAGAATCTGTAGAAGCATCAACTGGGTACATAGGCCCTTCTGTAGTTCCAGACTTTGGAGACAAAACAGGGGAAAACCCATGCAATATGGCCATTAAGACTAGTTGTATGATGAGCTCTGGGTTTGATTGAGAGGCACTTCCTTAAGGAAAAGGTAGAGGACCCATTACTGTGTCACTTGGGAACAATATCAGATTTCTACATACACTTGCATTCATGTTCACATACACATGCATAACACACACACACACACACACACACACACACACACAAATGTGGAAAAATTTAATGGGGAATGGAGACATGCTCTGAATTGAAACTCTCCCTCCAGGAAGGGAAGAGAGATGAGACTGAGATTTCACTATGAGAGGAGACACTGACTAGCAGACCTGCATAAAGCAGGATGACACTGCCACAGGTGGGTGGTGACTTTACAGCCTGTGGAGCCTTCAAGTCATAATGAGAATGCAAATTTCCTGAGTTATCATCAGTGTAGGGATGAGGGTTTTGGTGGTACAGCTGCATTTGAGTCTCCCTGCTCTACATGTAACTCCTCACCTATACTTATTTAAGTAATCTCAATAAACTCTCTGGTTGACCAAGTCAGACTTTGGCGAAATGGTTAATTTTGTCTATTGTGGATACTCTGTCTGGGGAAAGTGTTAGTTGTATCTCTCCAGGACTGTACCTACATCATCATATTTTCATCATATTTGAGAAGAGACAAATCTCTAGTCAGAAAGAAATTAGACCTTTCCTTGGCGAGATTACTAGAGGAGCTCAGTTAGAGCCTGTAGGGTAACAGTGCAAATACAAGATTATGAACCACTGATTGGAACTGTATGGGAGTACAGGGAGTTCTGTTTCTCAACATCTTAATACAGTCTTTTATCATTGTTTCCCACAATGAATTTCAGTAAAATCTACTTGTTTTTGTTGCCACAGCATTTACTAAGATGCTGTTATCTGTTTGTCTTCAAGAGGAACAATATCTCACCTGGATGTTGAGAATGGATGATTTGTTTCAGAGATTCAGGGAGACTAGAGCAGTCAGGAGAAACGCCTGTGTGAGAGAGAAAGATCTGGCATTGATTCCTAAAATGACAGGAATATTGAGTTAGGTCACAGCCTGAATCACACAGTCTGTCTTCTCAAGGGGTTTGATAACCAAACCTCCTCATTAAAGCAGTGGTTTCTCCTGTCTTTCTCCTCCCAATAGTGCAACTCCTTAAAGACTTGTTCTATAAAGACAGGAGTCCCTCACAACAGATCCCCTGATACTCCAGGCTTAGAGTATGCATGTTAGTTATCTCCATCATTTCAGCTCATTCCCAACAAGGCTCTTGAATTAAAACATATACCACAAGCTCATATGAAGGATCACCCCTGAAAACACAGTAAGGAGACACAGACATGAATATCAAAAGATAACAAATAAAATGGGTAAGAAAAAAAAACCCAAACACAACTTCTTCAATAAATACAGGCATTCTTTGTGAAAACAAAGAAAAGATATGTCAGAAAGTCTGATGTAAATTTCAAGCATGAAAAAATGTCTTCCATATGAAGATATGTTATTATTACAAATATTTAAAAAGTATTGTAAAATACAAATAATGTATCACAGCTGTTCTTGAGTATCACTGATATTTTCTTCACCATCTTATATTTTAACCAAAAAGTTCTGATCCTTATTAGAAAATGTAGAAAAACAATAAGTATGACTTAAAATTTTATTTGGTTAGTTATTTTTGACTATATATAAATATTTTGATGTATTTTATACATCTATAATATAATATATATCCATTATATATATGTAACATTCACTCATTGTTATACCCATTATGATTTCCATCTCATCACTATAAATCCTCCCTCCTTACTGCTTTATCATTTCTATATTCATGCTTTTTGTGGCTTTGTTTTGTTTTAGAAGTCAAGTGAATTTAATCAGGATCATTCTAGGACCATGGGTTTGGAACTGCCTGGTAAGCTCCTTCATGTATACAAATGAAGACAATTATTGGCCCTTTCACAGAACCTGTTAGTAAACCATAGTTCATCAAAGTGGATTAGAGCCCATTATGCTGATATGTGGTCAGTGATTGGCTATTGGTAGGTACAGTCTTATACAGACAACCAAAGCTTCAAGTGGAATCAAGATTGCTTTGATTATGCCATGACCAGAAGACAGAATTTCACAGCCGTTCTACATATCTTCCAGGTCTTACATTCTTTCCAGGCCTTTCTTTGAGATGTTTCCTACCTTTGGATGTTGTAGTATAAATGCCTTGCTTAGAGTTAAACATTCAACTACCACTTTTTCTCAGCGCCTTGAACCTCTATTTGTATCTGTATTCACTGTTGTTGATTTCAAAGAAAGGATTAACTGATTGGAGCTGAAAATAGCATTTCCCTATAGATAAGAATATTAATATCAAAATGCACTTTTGTATGATAATAACTTAGCTAAACATCTGTTTGAAGTATGACCCTAACCCTGATAATCCATAGTCCATGCCTACCAGAAAGCTAGGTAGGCTGCCTGCAAATTTTCTTTTCTCCCTGTCTTCCTCCAAATCAAATTCCCCACTATCATCTGCAGCTCAGTGGCAAAACACCTCTGGCAACTTTCCCTAATCCCCTCTTTGAATCTCCTTTGGATTCCATAGATTTTCACTTTTAGTCTCTCTCCCACAATTCATTAGCAGGCATCCTTTGTGAACACACCAGCTGAGCAGGCCATGGAAACAGATCCACATAAAATTTTGTACTGGGCAGCCCGCAGTCATCACAGTCTCCAAATGTAGAAATTCCAAGGAGTAAAACACTTACCCAATAGAGACAAAGCCAAATATCATCATTCACACTTAAAAGCATCCCAATTGCAGTTACCTGGACATCATCATAAAAGCATAACCAATAACAGCTAGGAAATATGTCTTAACTGGAGCCCAGCAACTCTACAATAAGAAACACTGAATATTTCAACATAGGCGAAGCTCAAGAAAAAGACCTAAAAACACTATGTGTGAAGATGATAGAGGCCCTTAATGAAGAAATCCAGGAATGTAAGGAAATCCTTAAAGAAATTCAGGAAAATACAAACATTACAAGGAAATGAATAAAACTGTTCAAGAACTGAAGATTGAAGGATGATTGATTAAAAAAAATATCCAGGGAATGCTAGAATTGAAAAATTTGGAAATTCAAACAGGAACTATAGCAGCAAGCTTCACCAGCAGAATACAAAAGATGGAAGAAAGAATCTTAGTTATTGAAGATATAATAGTAAAAATGGATATATTGGTCAAATTAAAATGTTAAATCTACTTCCCATAGCCAAGAGGATAACTATATGGTTTTCCTTGGGTTCATCTTCTTACTTAGCTTCTTTAGGTTCACCAATTGTAGACTCCCTGACCCTTATTTATGGCTAGAAACCAATTATGAGTGAGTACATCCCATGTTCATCTTTTTGGGTCTGGGTTACCTCA